>NW_006263723.1:31343-55592 GCF_000469605.1 Apis dorsata | reverse complement strand
AAAAAAAAAAAAAAAAAAGTTGTACGCGAGAGAGTTTTAAAATTTATATATTTCTCCGAGGATGGAAAAACGGGAAGAAAGAACGAAGAGAGAATTGTTAAAATTATTCATCGGGGATAAATTTTTATTCCCCGAGTAGGACGTATATATAGGTGGGTGGAAGCAGAAGACAAGATGAAGTGTTTAGATTTATCATCGTTGGAATAGGTTAGCCTTGATCGACGTTGTTCGCCCTCGAGGTTACACCCTAAACCTCTGGAAACTGCCTACTCTCGACAAGGGAGCACATCGAAGAGGGGTTTCCATGACGACTACGAGAGAGAATTGTGCCGATGCTCGTGACCAACCGAGCCTCTCCGACTCGAAATGTTCACGCACACGCGCGAACCCCCTCCAATAAAGACCCTGAAATATTCAAATCGCGAAATTTTTCCAGCCTTGATATTGTCCGGAAACTTGGGGAATATTATAGACGCGTATCTCTCTTTATCTTTTCTCGTAATATTTGAAATTATAGGAAATGTAGGACAGATTTTTTGTTCTTTTTTAAGATAATTTTGTGCAATTGATTCTTATTCTTTTCTGTGGAATAAAAACGTACGATGGAAGTAGTGTAATCTTTAAATTTTTTTAAAATCATGAATTTTTCGTTCATTTAATAACAATTTATATATTATATATTCCAATTGCGAAAGATAGAAAAATTTCACTCTCGATAATATTTCGAAAATGATATTTAATCAATATAAAATATAAATGTTTTACATGAAAAGTGAAAAAACTGATTTCAATCGTCGATCCTTTTTTATATTTTATAATCTTTTAAGAATAACTTTTTTATAAAAATAAAAATTTGGATCGTTTACTTGTTACAAGAGTAAAAAAAAAAAATATATATATATTAACGAATGTACCGACGATCTTTATTATTTAAAACTCTGAAATTTCACCCTCGCGCGTATTTATTTTCCAACTATCCAGAGAAGTTGCGAAAGGTTCAACCCTCGACTTAATGGCGTCTCTGACTTACGACCAAAAATAATTTTACCCTCGCGATAGTAAGTGCAAATTTTCGAGCTTCGACCCAAAGTGCACTTAAGCAAATTCGTCGAAAATGTAGCGGCCGCCTTAATGAGCGTCGCTTTAATATGCGGCCAGATATTACGATCCTGTATCCCTCCTCCCAGGTTTTTTTTAGGTTAGGTTGGCAAACAGTTTATCGCTTCAATTTTAAGATTGTGTTCGCGCAAATCCCTCCCCAACCAGCCCCGAAATTGTCAATAAATGCGGCAAATATCTTATCCGCCTCGGGGACAACTTCTGATAAAGAACCTCTTCCTTACGAATCTCTACGTTCATTACGACCCTGCCACGTTTTTATGAAACTTACAGCAAATAAACCAGACGATTTTGAACGATATTGAATCTTACTTCAGGGGAGAGGTGTTCTCGAAAGAACAATTTTCTGTTAATCGTCCTCGATCGAGATCTTTTTTTCTTTTTTGAAACGAGATGAAATTCGAAAGAAGAAAGATTAATTGCTAATACGAGAATTTGAACTAATTCGCGCATAAAATCCTTCCTATGGAAAATGAATTCATAATTTATTTCATCAAAATAAACTACATACATTTATAATTTTTTTAAATCATTTACAACAATTAAAGTTAAAGTATCGCGTTACACATCAAGCATAAATTATATACAAATTAAAATTAATATCGCTTGGAAAATAACAATCGCTCGAAGCTATTTTCAAAACTCCCATTGAAAAAAAAGAAACCCTCCCCTCCATTGAAATCCTCGATTCATCCTACAATAATCTCGTTAACAACTCGGTGAAATCTCGAAACGAAGGAAATTTGCCATTATATCCATGTTTCTTTAAAAATTACCTCGTCCAAAGTGTCCAACAACCGCTCTCGGTACAGAAATGTCGCGAGTTGGTCGCGCTTGAGAGCCTAGGCGAAACGAGAGAAAGAGAGGCAAACAGAGAGAGAGAGAGGAAGAAAAAGTCGCGTAGACGGCGTTGAATTAATGAAGACACGAGGAGGAGGAGGAGGAGGAGAAGGAGAAGGGTTGACGTCGGTTCTGGAAACGGGTACAGGACCTAGAGAAAGAGGAGGGGGATTGTCTTCGCTCGAAAAGTGAATGAACGCGGAGAATTGGCTCCCTAAGGTCAGGGCCTGGCGTTTCGGCCCTGCTTCGGTCGAAATAAAATCTAGCAGAGAGGAGATAAAAAGAGCCGCGGCGAATTCCCGGCGGTCTGCAGCCGCGGACTGATACGAAAATAAGAAACCTCGACTAAAATTAACCGGCCGCTAAATTCTGCCCGCGCTTTCTCCCTTTCTCCTATTACCACTCGCCACTCTCTGCACTCTGTATACACGGTGAAATAAGTTTCTGAATTTTGGCGAAGGAGAATGGACGATTGTTTTCGAGTAAGTGATACCCTATTTATACGTTAAACATGGAATAATGGGGTATTCTAGTTTAACGAGAGCTTAAACTGTTATATTTCAGTTTCCCTCGTTTGAATTCGATCCGTAATATTTAATCGAGGCTCTAATTTTATTGGTATTAAAAGAAATTGTATATTGTTTGGTAAAATCCCTATCACACGCTTTTATTCTCTTCTTACGAAGAAGCTTGTCTACTTATTTTTACCCGTTAATAAAATATCACGAGTGAACGGAAATGTATAGAGCACAATCTAGAATATTTCAAATACCTATAAAAGGATGAATTTTAAAATTTAATCAGAATTTTTTAATCCTTTTTATTTGAAACTTTATTACCATCCTTTACTATCCTCCTTACTTCAAAATTTACCGTAAAAATTTCGCAACAACCTCGGCTGAATTTTCACGATCCTTCCCTCCTTCCCTCCAGAAATATCTCATTCGACTTGGATCGACGCAAGTTGGACGGACACGCGATGCGGCCGAGAGAAGAGAGTTTCTTTTTAAACGATGGCCCGTTCCATCGATTCCAGCCTGGCCAGCTCTTCGTGCAGAAATATTACGTGACGCCACGTGTTTCTGCTTCCCGTCACTAACAAACTCGAGGCTGTATGTTTCTCTTCCGAGGCGGTTGCACAGTAGCTAGTTGGAGGAACCTTCCACGAGCGTGTAAACACACGGTTGAAACGGACCCTGGGATCAGGGGCTTTCTCTCCACGGACCGTCAAAGGGATCTTAGACACCACGGTTCCGAGAACCGCTTCGACCATTGCGCTACCAGCATCCCCGTTTGCCACGTTTTGGGAAAATAAGAAACGAGGGTCGTGATGCGAGTTCGATGGAGCGTTCGAGGGGATAAATGGACAAATGGAGAGAAACGTGAAATTTCGTTGAAATTGTTTCTCAGAAACTCAGATGTTGGGTATATATACTACCTTTTGATTTGTGGAATAGTTTTGATGACGAGGAAAATTGGAAAAGTTCTGATAGATTTTTTTAGAATAATATTTTTAATGAGCGTAGAGGAAGAGATAAATTTAGAGTGATAAAAATGGAATATCTGGAATGATCTCTCGTTTAACGAAAGTTATGATTCGATATTAGGATTGATTTTACATCTGGAATGGAATTTCTCTCGTTATCCAATGGATAGTTTTGATAGAGAAAAATTGACTTATTTCGAAGGATTATTTTTCTTAGAAGTTATTTATCTTTAATTTTTGTATGTTATTTCAACGTATATTTATTCACGAGAAAAATTTAGATTATTACTGAAGAAACTTTTTAACGATCTAAAGTTAAAACTAAAATAAAATAAAAATGTAAAGAAGATAAAAATAATCTTTCTGAAATGTATCTTAATTTTTAAGATCCTATTTTAAAAAGTTAGAAAGATTTAAAGCGGATAAAATGATGCCAAGGCTAGAATAAAGAATTAACGAGCAACTCTCGAAGACTGTAATTTCTAAAAATATATATACCATATACCGAAGGATCTGAATATGTTAAATAACCGAACGGAAAGCAATGCACGGCGTTATCCATCGCGTTCGAATGGTGGAAAAAAAGGAAACTCGGTAAAGTGGAGCAGGAAATCTATAATCTTCTCCCCCTTTCTGTTATCGTGTATCGTATTTCCTCGTGAATATTTTCGCAACACGCGAACTCTGCTTCTCTTTCGAGCCTCTTTCTCTTTCGAAAGGGTTGGCTGCGATTAAAATGGCGACCAGAGGCCAGATGGAATTCTTGCGGAACGATTATTTCGGGACGGTGATCCTGCGGGACTCGTTGCACCCGAAAACATCCCCCTGACCAGCTGGATCGAATTACAGGGCCGTATCCTGGCACCGGTTCAATTTTCCAGCTAAATATACCGGCGATGTATATTTGGCGAATTGCTTGTTTCAGACTTGTATTAGCGTTCATGTTGAAGTGTTACAAAAGCAGCGTGGAATTTCGATTGAAAGCAATCGGGGAATAAGAGGCATTGAAAATCGAGAATATGATCGAGAAAATATGGTTCAACGGTTTGGAATAATTTTTGGTGAAAATGCGATTGAAAGTGGAGAATTGGAGATAAACGATTAAAGAGAAATATAAATTAAAAATATTTCACGTAAAAGAGGCACTCTAGTATAGAAATGTTTTTATTATGACCTGTAATTAATAATTGATTCAAATATTGCATCATGCGACCAATAAGTTGTTATGTAAAAGTATTATATAAAGATATTAATCTCATCAAGATAATGATACTGATCGATAAAAATTTATTGGCTCGCATAAATTATGAAAAATATCTCAGTTTACTTTGCGGTTATAGATATTGTACATTGTACGTATAAAAATTGTATGACTTTGATAAACAAATTATAGACACTTTATATATTGTTTTTATTGTCTTATGTTATATAATTGTGCAATTAAAAAAAATTAATTAATAAAAACAATACACAAGTGCATTTACGTATTGTTGATAAGGATGGTGTTTATGAACATAAGAAATTATTTGAAAATATAATCAAGAATCTTATTAATTTTGCATAAATATTATAGATAATGAATAATATATATATAAAATATCTGAAATATTGAATTATTAATTTGAAAAATATAATTTTGTTTTCTTCGCAACAAAAAATATTAGGGACATGAGTTCAAGTATTATATTGAATTATTTTATTAAATTGAAATTATATTAATTGTATATATATATTTAAAGTTATTGTTCAAAATCGAAACAATATATTTGATACGAAGTTAGGAAACTGTTTTATCAATGAAGGACCAATAGCAGCGCTCCTCGTAAAGAACTATTTCAGGATTTTGTTTGTAGGTGGTGGCGACACATGTCTTGCTATCTTACGCCATCTAGTGTTTAACTTTTAATCAATTTCAGGTTGTGATTCAAATCTCACAAGAATCGAGATAAAAAGAATGATTATTTAGAAAGTTTTTTCTATAAAATAATAACCTACTAACATTTCCCTCATAATGTTCTAAACCTTCTAAATAAGCAAATGATTAACGACTTTCTCAGGCAATGAAATTCATTAACGAATGAAAATATACAATTTTAATACAATAGCAATTCTTAATGAATTAATCAAAATATTTGTTAAGTTCAGTTATATCATTATAAAAGAAAAATACGAAAAACGAGCAAACAAATGGGCAAAATAAAATAACGTATTGAACATGCTCAAATAACATTATGAGCAAGAGACATGTCTTGTTCGAAAAGATAACTGTATATGACAAATTTAAAAAGTAATATTTTTATAGTGACATACCCAAATTTCCCAGTCCAATTGCTCCCACTCCTGGTTCAGGATTATTCTCATCCTAATATTACGTAGTCTAATGTTTCTAATTATATCTTGCACTGTTTTTTCCACAGAAAACGAAACATGTTTCTTTGGTGCACGCATGGCGTCGAACAATATTGCAAAACTATTCGAAAATTATTTGCGCGCGCTTCTCAGTTTGTTCGTTGTCGCCACCTTGTGACCATTTTCTGTATTAGACTAGCAAGAGTCGATAACATAGAATTCTACTGCATATAAATTCACAAATTAAATTTAAAATTTTTTTATTTTTTATTATAAATGAAATATGAAATAAGCATTTTAATAATGATTTTTTAATGATAGAAATTAGAGAATATTTTTAATTTCTTTACGATATTAATCACTATAAAATTGCTATGATTGCTATTAAAACTGCACTATGATTATTGTATCTACGATATAAAATTTTACTTCGTCATACGATTGAATTGTAAACGATACATTTGTATATTTACGAAAATATTTCCGAAAATGCTGACTTCCACGAAATATATTATTGGTACGTATGTATACATTCTGCAAAACAAAAGTCAAAACATTGAATATTTCTTATAACCATCTAATCATAATATTTCTTACTTTATCAGTTCCAGGAAAGATTATCTTCTATTTGGCGCGTAATTTTAGTAGAAGGGGAAATGTCGTTTCAGCCAATTAGAAAGTCCTTAGGCAATCCTGTAATGCGTAGCATTATAGTTCTGTCGAAAATCTTTGTAGTGTGACGTGTGCTGGCTTGTATAATATTAACTACGCAGTATGTATTTTTATTTTTATTTAACTGATTTTTATAGATTGACTGTTTTTATAGATTGATTTTTATACAACATTGTTAGCTTCTTTTATTTAACAATCCATTGAATGTCTCTAATAACAAAATTAACTAATTTCTCGAATATATTTTTCCTCGTATCGTATTTATTGGGGTTATAAATAGCTTATTTCAATCTTTAATACTGAATTTGAATTCAATTATAGTTTAATATATGTATTTTTTTTTTAATTTTATGCATTGTAAGTTCTACTTCTTTAAATTTGTTAATTTTTTTTCAGATTACTATTGGTTAATTGCAGGATGCAGAATGTAAAACACCATGATACGCCATATTGATTACGTAACAGTCAACGTATTTTTCAAAAAGATTCGGTAATGTATAATTTATTTTAAGATTATATAAACATATATATGCGGTTGAATTGTATATTTTTTCAATAATATTCGATATTCAATGTATAATTAATATATAATTCAATACGTAATTTATATATAATTTAATAATTTCGAAATATTCAATAACGATGAAAGATTAACCACACTTTTTATTTAATTTATTATTTGTGAAATAATAATTATTTAATAACTATTAAAAAAATAGTGAATACGCGATAGAAAATAGAATATAAATATACGAAAACAAATATTGTTTTTTTTTTAATCACCTTTCTCTTGTTCTATTAATGCAATTTCATTTTCAGAGCATTATTTTTTATTATGACCAAGTGCAATGTGGTCAATAGAATCGGTGTTTGTTGCGCAATAGTATTTTCAATATATTTCAGTGCATAAAATCCCTTATTTAATTTAATTATAATAATCATTCGCGAAATTAGAGTCAGTGTTTGTTCCTCTATAATAATTTCAGTAATTTTAATAATTTCATGTCAATAATTTTTTATTTATTTATTTATTTTTTTTAATATTCATTTTTATATATTAGAGTCAGTGTATCAAGAAAAAGCAGTCATCTGTCATCGTAAGGTAAGTCTTTTATTTATTTTTCTATAATTTATTTTATTCTTTTATTATTTTATTCTTTCTATTGTTTGTATTTTTCTTTTTCCTCAATATTATGGATTTTGTAGATATTGTACATATAAATGTATATATTGTATTTTGATGCCAATATTATATTTTATCTTTTTATGTATTTTTTGTCATATTAACTTATTAGAAACTAAATTCCATTAATATTATCTTAGACAATGAATCTTTTCTTTTAAGTGTGAACAATTTGAACACATTTTAACTTCTTTTTTAAGATATCTTGATTTATAATACAATATATTTAAAAAATGTGTTCAAGATGTTCATCCAAAATTATCAAATATTACTGTGTTTGGAATGTAGATCATCAATATATATATAATTGTGAAGAATATGATTTCACTTTTTCAAAAATTCCTTAAACATTTTATCTTCATTCTTCAATTTTTAAAGAATCATTCAAGGAATGAATCCTATCTACTCAGTGAATTCAAATATCTCTCCAAAGATCAGTCCTCATTCTCATTTAAAAAAGAGACTACCATTCAATCTTTGGGGGTATAAAATTCATATCGGTATCTTGAAAAGAATTTGTACTTCCATGAGAAATAAGCCATCCGTTCGCAATCGTTGCTCAGTAATAAAATCCACTCGTCTGGCGCGCTGCTTTCGGATTACTTTTTTATTAATTCTAAAGCGGAGGCGGAAAAGCAAATACTTCCAAATTATTCATAATCCTCAATGCTTTCGGAATCGGCATAATGGAAATCCATAGAGTAAAAGGCTTTCGTCGCGGTTCTGTTGATTCCTTTTTATCAATGAAATACCTTCTCCATTCCCTTCAAATGTCTGGAAAGTCGCACGAAAACAACTCGAAAATAATTTCAAGAACCTGGAACCGCCACTATTATTAGCGCTTCGTGCTTCACGATTCCAGTTACCACATCCAATGAGTCTCTTCGGTTTTAAAATCGTGAAATTTATATTAAAACGTTCCCTACGAATTATTTTTCGCCATGGAAAATTATCCACTGTAGAGAAAGGAGAGAAAGAAGAGAATTGCTGGACCAGACTTCGGACCGGAAGAGATTTAAATCTCACTCTTCCTCGTTTATAGTCTGATTCTCTCTTTCTCTTTCTCTCTCTCTGTTTGTTGTTTCTCTATGACGTTGCGGAAACAGCCGTGCCATTATGCGTTTCCTGCAGTTGACGTTCCATCTCCCTTCAAGACAGAGCTAATTTCCCGGATTTAATTAGCCGGCGCGTAAAGGCGGCTCCTTTTAATCGAGGATTAATTTGCACCGTTTGTATGCGTGTCTGCTTTTACATTTCCTTTTCGGTTACACGCCTCTTTCTCTCCATTCGCATGAGCCGTTTTTGGGATTGAAATGGATATGGTAGATACAGTCCATTGAGATTCGGGCTTGTTCATTTTGGGCTGTTATGAATATCGATAGTTTGAATGTTATTTGGATTCTGAATATAATTTCTGTATTTATCGTTAAGAGGTTTAAACGTTAATTGGAATTACTTGATTATATTGTATTTAAGTTACTATGCGATTTCTAATTATATTAAATTGGAATGAAGTGGTTCTAGATTCAAATCAGAATCAAACTAATCTAGATTCGGTTATATTGATGTTAGGTTTATCAAACGGAAGCTAATCGTAGAATAGTTAAGATAAATCTTCGAAATGGGAATAGGATTAAGCTCGAATCATGATCTAATTACCTTCGTTCTAATTTCTGACTTATTTCATTTATGTGAAAACAAGAGAAAAAATTCAAAAATTCAATTACATTGCTTTTTTTTTCATTTTTTTATGTCGTGTAATAATCAAAGAAGAATATTAATTATTTCTATAAATAATTTTGCGATTTATGGAAAAAAGATATTTCATCTTTTTTTTTTACTTTCCATCTTTTCATAATAAAATATATTTTTCAGTTTTGTAACTTTTGTCACGTTAGCTGACGAAGCTAATGAAAAAATCTTGTGACACTGAAAAATAAATTCTATTTTTATTAAAAAAAAAATACCTATATTACTTTTTCTATATTAATTTTTTGCAAATCGAACGAAATATAAATAGTTAATAATTAAAAAAATTTAAAAATTCTCTCACTTGCTCATAACTCGATAAATTCTCTCCGAATTATCATCTTTCAAATTTTTTTCCTTTCCCTCTGCATTTCTTGGCCAAATAATTTCTTGGTAAAACGATGATCGTGCATCGAATGGATCCTCGTCCGATTGAATTTTTTAACTAAACAGGCGCGTGTGCAGGTGTGCTGGAATTTATCCAATCCGCAGATTAGATTGCTCCTGCGGTTCTCCCATCCCGATACGCGCGTCCGTCGAGATTATTAAAACATCCTCCGTTATTAATCCGTCCCGTCACTCGAGACCCTCGACGAGCACTTTTCCCGCATTTCCCACAGGTTTCCCCCCTTTCTCTCCCTTCCCTCCCTCCCTGCCCCGTTTTCGATTCTAATTCAATCACGCGATTCTCCTCGAGAACTCTTCTATTCCCCCCACGATTTTTCACCCTCCAATGTCATCGGCGTCTTGGGGGGAGGAAAAAATTCGTAGCGGTTCGTAAAAATCCTTCTTCCCGATCTTTTTTCGAGGCTTTGAAACGATTATTCGGGACGAATGACTCGCGATGATTTTCAATTCATCATATATACGTGTATATTCATATTTTCTTTCTGAAAGAGGAAGCGCGCAGGTCAGAATGGGGGAAGGGGGAGGAGGAGGGGATTGTTTGCCGAGTCAGGGGAAAGTCAAGGGTTGTAAAGTGGAAGTTTTACTGGAATATTCGTGGGGTTTCGAGAGGGAATAGTAAGGGATGAAATTCTGCTCATGATTGGAATGTTTTTCGGGAAATGTGTTCGGGAGGAGGGGAAAAGTTTCGAGGGAAGGAAGTGCGTTCGACGTTTTTATGAAGTTTGTATAAATGTGGGAAAAATTGGGAAAGCGTGAAATCAGCTTCGTGATCGAGATAATAATTTTGTATATATTTTGGAATAGGATGGATGCTTCATTATTCCAAGGGAACGAAGTAAATCTATTGTTATTAACATCTTGTTGTTACAACGCGAATGTTTATTTTCTACGCGATTGGTATTCATGAGCGTGCCTGATGATTCTCAACTAGCTTGTTATTATTTCGAGAAAAATATAAAAATAGAAAAACCCTCTGATTTTCTGATTTTTCGTTGAAAATGTGATAAGTAGAAAAGTAGAGAATTAACGAATATACAAGATTGTACATCATTCGATTAATTTTTTTCTTACTTCCTCCCTTGCACGTACAATATCTCATTAAACGTTCAACATCAAATCGTGTAATTACTATCAGTACAATATCGTAAAGAAACGGTTCGCGACGCTGTATTATTTTAAAAAATTCCTCTTTTCACCAACAATCGACCCCAAATCCCCTCGCAAGAAAATGAATTCGGATGAAATTAAACTACACCACGAGGAAAGCATCGTGCCCTAAAATACAATGACTGAATAACTGAATTCTACAACCGAGAAAATGTTTCCAATTCCAAAGAATACCTTCAGAATTCTCATTGTCCAAAGGCGACATTGCGACCCAACCCCTCTCCCACCCCCTCTCTCGAGCCGTGCACGGGAACAAGGAGCGGGCGTAACGAAGTGCAAGTGGCAGAAATTCAGAGGCACAAGCCAGGTAGCCGCGAGGATAGGAAGGCGGAAAATTGTAGGTCCGTGTTTCGCGCTTGTCGAGGATGTAATTAACGAGCGTCACGTCGAAATTACGTCCCGGCCCGGGGGAGGAACGAGGCCTGCATCTTCAGGGTCGGGAAGGGTTGGTGTCTCGCGCTAATTTACCCCCTCATCCCTTCGTCGAACGCATCGCATCGGCCGCCTTTGTGACATTCATCCCTCCCTGGAAGAAGCATCGCGAGGAGAATCCCCTCCCTCCCTTAAATAGACGCTCCTTGGAAGGATCGACGAGCTGATGGCAATTATTTTCTTACCTGTCCCCGTTTCTACCAGCCATCCCTTAATTATAAGAGTCGTGTAGTAGAGCCACTCGCAATTACCTAACGACGACCTGCATCGTCGAATGAATTTCGAGTTCGAAAATCGAGGGAAAGGGGTAATCGCGTAAATAGCAGAGTGTTCGAAATGTTGGAGTTTCTTAAGACGTTATGTAGCATTGGCGATCAAAGATCCAAGTAATTCGAGCAGTGTCCTTTGATTTAAGTATTCTATATGGGATTGGAATTCTGATTGGATTTCTTTTTTTTCTTATTTTTTATTTTAATCGAGTTATTTTTTGTGGTTGCTAGATACTTTCGAAGCATCTTTCAAATCGAAGTGGTATGGTGTTTCTCGAGTTTAATTGGTAAATTTGATGAGAAATTAGGAATTTTAGAATGTAGATTTTTCCTTTTGTAGTTTCTTGTAGTTTTGTAGTGTACGAGATGGGATTGTGAAATATTGAAAAAATAAGGAAGAAAAAAAGAGAAAGAGAGAGGAAAATTAGGTATTTTGCTAATGGATTTCTCAATGAAATTAAGTAAGGTCTTTTTTTTATCTTCTTCTCTATGAGGCTTCATAAATATGCATAATGGAAAAATATCACAATTTGAACGGAGTCTTATACTGTCAATTAAATCCAATCTAGAGATCTCTCCTTCATGTTTCTTAATTATTTAGTTGACCAATTAACATTCCATCTGCTCCATCGATGCTCACCAACTCGTTAAACAATTTGCTGGTTGCATATTATGATCTTCTAAAAATTCTACGAAATTCCCGTACAACAAGATTCTCAATTCTTTAACAAACAATTGTCTTCCAATCAAATCAGAAATTTCGATATTCCCTAATTTGCTGTTCGACGAGGTTCGAAAGAGCGGGAAACGATAAAGCCTTCCACTTTCGGTTCATCATCAGAGTTCGATTCATCGTATCAGGAGATCGATGGCCGAACGAAGTTCAATTTCGTTTCCATTCGAACGGGAGAAAAATCTTCTTAACGATGATAGCCAGACAGAGACTCTTTCAGGGCGAGCAAGTGTGATTTCCTTTCGTTGAGGAACCGCCTCGTGTTTCTGTCGGGTTTAAGGTCAGCCATTTTTCCGCGACAGAGCGGTGGACGTAAGAGGATTAAGCCAGTTTTCTTGCGGAGGATTTGCCACGTTGCACAGATGCTGCTTGTTCGCCATTTCTGCTCCTCCTTTCCCTGCCATTTCGCGGGGGACCATCCTCGATGAAATTAACGAAGGATTTATTTTATTCCTACTCGCTTTTGCGAATTACTTTCGAATATTTAAAGTTAATATTTAAAGTTAAAGCGAATTTTATTTACTTTTTTCCTCGATCGAAGAGAAGATCTTCGTTTCTTTGTTAATATTTTTGGAACCTTGGGAGGACAAGAGTTGAGGGTTATAAGGATGTTCAGAATGATGAAATTAACGAAGGATTTATTTTATTCCTACTTTTGTGAATTACTTTCGAATATTTAAAGTTAATATTTAAAGTTAAAGCGAATTTTATTTGCTTTTTTCCTCGATCGAAGAGAAGATCTTCGTTTCTTTGTTAATATTTTTGGAACTTTGGGAGGACAAGAGTTTAGAGTTATGAGGATGTTCAGAATGATGAAATTAACGAAGGATTTATTTTATTCGTACTCGCTTTTGCGAATTACTTTCGAATATTTAAAGTTAAAGCGAATTTTATTTGCTTTTTCCTCGATCGAAGAAAAAGTCTTCGTTTCTTCGTTAATATTTTTAGAACGAGGGATAAAAGTTGAGGGTTGTGAGGATGTTTAGTAAGAGTGAGGCGTATTATTTAATTTTGTGGAGGGAAAATCGGATGATGGGATAAAAATTGTAATTTAGTCAATCATAAATTAGCAAAATATTTCCCGTTTTCGTGTATCTTCTAGAAATCTTCCTCTTTGTAAATGATAGACGATATTTCAAATGATTCGAGGAAAGATTTTAGCCTTTCGAGAACGCAAAGAACTATAAACCGATTTTTCGATTTATTTTACACCACATTATTTCCTTTTATTTCATTCATTTCAAATTTCTCTATACTACGAAACTATATTATACTATAGATAGAAAGTTAATCATGTCGAATAACATCATAATTAATGTTAAACACGATCCACAAAATAACAGGAAATATGGGATAAAATAAACGATCGAACGATCGAACAAATCGAAATACCGTTTCAACGGGTCTCGAATCGCAAAGCCAAATTTCACCGTTCACCGAAATTCCTAAGTAAATCAATTCCGTTATTGTTGGCGGTGAGAGACGATTGGAGCGAGGCGAACAAATAGCCGCGTATCGGAAAAGAGTTTCCCGGGAAGGAAAATTACATCGGCTCGTCCTCATAGCTCGCTATTACCAACCCCCTCTGCCTGTGCATTCGAACCGAATTAGAAAACTTTTCGCGTGATTAATCCCGAAAGGGTAACTTGGAAACGATCGAAAGAACGGTTCGAGGATCGAAATTAAAACTCTCTCTCTCTCCCTCCCTCCCTCTCTCTCTCTCTCCCCCTCTCCCTCTCTCCCCCTCTCCCTCTCTCCTTTCGATCTTGATATATTAATCATTCTTGGGGCAAACGGTTCTCGCGGTTTTCCGTGTCAAAGACGAGCCCTCCTTTTGTTCAACCTTGGTCAAAAGGGATTAGATTAATATCGCGGCTCGTGGAGGCTCGATATTTAACCCGATGATGGAGAATGGTTGGTCAAAGAGAGAGGAGAGGATTCTTTGAGCTCGTTTCGAGGGATGCCGGTGGATTAAACGGATGAAGATTAAAAATTACGAAAGTGTGTGGGCCGACCCGCACATTCAGTTCACAAGAGTTGAAAACTTCTTCCGTGACGCCCTCGAATTCTCTTCTTCGCCGGAGAACTATTTTACCGCTCGATGGATCAATTCGAGAGGATGGTTCGAGTTAATTAAACGTTATGATTCTCAACCGTTATGTACTCACGATGTGGGGTATGCGGTGTGGCGTGTTGGCGTGGTAGGTCAACCTGAAACGAGAAAACGGAAACGTGTTACGTTAATTGGAGATTTTTGATAATCATCTCGTGGTTTGGTTTATCATTTCATTACTTAATCTTTGATCGAGGATCTTTGTTTTCTTAATGGAGGATAGGGGGAGGGGCAGTTGGAACATGAGATCAGGTATTTGTTATTTACTTTAGTCGTTGATGTTATTCTATTTCTCGATATATAAGGGAATAAATTTCATCTTTACGAGAACGAGACCAAGTTTACATTTAATTAATTATCTTGTACATCTTCGCTCGTTTGAAGGATCGTTCTTTGATGTTAATTATGAATATTCTTGGATTCGTTAAAAGTTACGAAATAGTGTCTTTCACTTGTTCCACGATACCTCGCTATCTTTTAACACTCTCTTCAGGAGCAAGTAAATAGCCCGTTTAGCCCCAAGCTACTATATCTCTCGAAAGTGTATATACACAAACGGAAACACACTTCCTCGTTACGTTCCTTCTTATATATTTTTCTCTTCTAGAAATCTTCTCGGTGTAACCAATACCATCTTTCATATTATATTTAAGGGAAATATATACTTGACGCTTTTTCACACACAAACCTTTTGAGCGTGTCGCAATCCCGTATTCTTTCTTTTTAAAAATACGATTATCAAACAACATGAATCTTCTCACAGATATTATTCCAAAATTCGAAAATAAAGTCGATCGTTCATTTTATTTTATTTATTCAAAAACTTCCTCGATCCTTTCGAAATTTAATTATCGTTCCTCGAATTTCTATTCACCCTCTTCCACAATAATCTACCTAAACCATACGCTCATTTTAAGACGAATATCCCTGCGTTTTATCTCGATTCGATTTCGAAGGTATCGCTCCCCAATCAATACCGATAATCCTCGTCGCTATTCAAAACCACGGGCGCTCGAAGATCTCTCGAAGGGAAAAGGGGAAGAGGAAGAAGAAGAAGATTCCTGTTCTTCCACGAGTCTCGCGGGTGCATTCCAGGATCCATTTTCATTCTGGTCGCTGGTCGAAAATTTCCAGGGGAACGCGAAATTTGAAGGGCGGGTTTCGATTTAAAATGGAAATGGAGATCGGAGGGCGGCGAAAATAAACGATGCCCGAGTGTAAATTACGAGGAGGGGAGGAGGGTGGGGGTCAGAGAGGACGGCAATTTCGAGAATCGGCGGGCAAAACGTTGTTTCGACGCTGATCGATATTTAAAGGGGTTATCGAACAGGCGACCACGATTGATTGTCCACCGTTGGCGGATCTGGTTTTGCCTTTTTTTTCGCCGTTCTTTGGATTTCGCGCCTCCATTTCTCTTTTTTTTTTTTTGCCTCGCTTTGCTTTTGTCTGCTGATGATTGTGATTTGGATCTTTTCGGGGAGAGGAAGGAGATCTCGTCGATTTCTGTTTGATTTGATTGGCTTTTTGTCGCGAATGAAAGTTTGAATGAAAGTTTTAAAAACTTGAATTCGATTCGATCAGATAAAAGAGGTTTTTACACCGGTCAAAAGGATAGAATTTTATTATTGTAGAGAGTTTCTTTGAGAGAGTAAAAATTGTATCACCTTCTCTGAGAAAGTTCTCTACGAAGAAATCTTGTTAGGGGTTGAAAAACGGGATGTGAATGAAGATATAAAAAATTTGGGGATAAAAATTGAATATGTGTTTGAGAACGAGAGATTTCTTAGATGAATTAGATGATGAGGAAATGTAGGTTTTTAGGAAAGAATAATTCGAGAAACGAAAAAATAATTTCAGGGACCAATAATAACGAAATCCCTTCAAGATTTCTATTATTATGTTTTTAAAAGTAATACCATCTACCCAAATCATCTTCCTCACCCAATTCATCAGACAATCCAGACAATCTTTCTTCTTGTTGAAAGAGCTTCTTGAAAAAGCACGTAGCAAGAGAAGGAAATGACATTTCCATGCTTGTCTGCACAAAAGGAGGGAAAAGAACAGGCGTGAAATTCAATTTCACCGATGGCGAGGTAACATAGTGAAAACTTAAACAAACGGCAAAAAAGGGTTGGAAAATCGGGTTACTTCGACGTTAATCGGATCCATCGCGCTCAAACAAATTACATCCATTCTATTAACGCTACATATATTATACTTGCAATACGATCAACGAGCCCGATCGAACAGGCGTTAAATCGAATCGACAGGAATGAGTTCACTCTGAAAAATTCAAGAGAGAGAGAGAGAGAGAGAGAGAGAGGGGGAATGAAAAAAGAAAGAAAAACCGAGAAAAAAGTCGATCGATGCTAGGCAGAAAAGGATGAATAGTGGAAAAATGGCGGAGATCGAGGACAGTCGAGAATAATAAATCGCGCGTGTACGTATCCTTTTTCGAGTTGAAACTATCGGTGTGTGCCCGTTTTAGGAAGAGACCCTTGTAGAAAATCCATGTTTCTGCAAACATGGTTCGAATTACTGGACCGGTTGATGAATCTGATCGCGTACAAGTCGTGGATACTCCATTCCTCTCTTGTTTCATTCTCTTAGTTTTATCATTAATCGAGTTTCTTCTGGAAGGTTGATCTTTCTTTGGAAGGAGGAGGAGAAAGGATGACGAGGATCGAAATATAGGACGTAGCCAATTGCATTTTACATCGGGTTTGGAAAAAGGGGAAATTGAAAACGGGGGATTTTTAATCAGAGGAATAAAATTCACAGGGGAAACGTCAAAAGGGAATAATCGTTATTATGGACTAACTTTCATTAAAATTCTTGAAGGAAAGATCCGTGAAAGAATGAATGAAGAAACTCACCCCTCGCGTAATCATCCCTCTTACAACTTCTAATCAACCAATTTCCTCCTCGAATTCAAATTAAGCAATTCAATTTCTCCCCTATGTAATTCTATGCAATTTTTCTAACCTCATTATCTCAATATTTATATATAGAAATCTTGTAAAATTTAAAATCATCTAATCGATTACGATTTATATATTACCAAAAAAGATTTCGAAACACCGCCTTTCTTCCAAATCTTTCTTCCAAAATCGTTTTAAATAGCTAGGAAAAAATTATAGTTGTTACCAATAAAATAAAATTCGAAGTTAATCCAGGATATTCGCGATAATCATCATCCCCGTGACAAAAGCATGGAACACCACCAGCTTGAAAGATCAAGATCTCGCAAAGATCGATGCAGGAAGAATTCGAACGCGATTGCTCGCTTGGGGATGAAGACGGCGATTTCCGGCCGCGTAGCTGAGAGCTCAAGAACTGTAAAGCAATTACTTTTAACTCCGTTTCGTAATCGATCGCTTAGCTAGCGGCCACTACGTGACCTGTATCGTCTCGTTTCCGTTCACCACTACGTGTCTCACGTTCCCCTCGTATTTCTATATCGCTTACCAACCAACCGCCTTCCGTCTTATCCAATTCCCAACGCGGCTCTCGAGCCGGCTACTTCCGACCGATAATAAAATCCGGAACTAATATCCTAGGGCTGCGTCCAATGTTCCTTCGGGATGGTGTATCGATCACGTCGTGCACGTGACAATGGACACGTGAAAGGTGTTGCTGCTCGTGCACAGGAAATTCCAGAATTTATTTATTTTATCTGTAAATGAACAAAGTCCATCCAAAGAAAAAAGAAGAATTGGAATTGTTTAGGAAAGAAATTTTACTTTTTTGGGGGAGGAGAATTTTTAGAAGAACGACGAGTGAAATTGTGAATCTCTTATATCGATCTTATGCTCTGTATTGCTGAATTTAATTTTGAAATTGATAATTATTGATTCTATTGAACGAGATAGCAAGAGAAAACTTTAAATTTCAATGAGTTTAGTATTTCGAAAATTATACGAGATTAGAGACAATCAAGTTGTTTAATACTTTTCATGGAACTGGAACGGGACATCGATCGTTTAGTACGATTTCTACTTTCGTTCGAAAACACTTGCCAAAGATCTCGTTCCTGTTCCCTTCATTTAAGTTGTTAACCGCGCTGTCGTTTTGCAAAGTTTCGACCGGGCGCCATTACCCGCGACAAGTTCCATTACCACGCACGAGGATGCTTGCATGTCCCCTCACGAAACACTCTTCGATCCTCTACCCTAATCACTTCGAATTGCGGATATTGTCCGTGATGAACATCGATAATCTCATCGATTCGTGTCATTTTGACCATGCACCGATCGTTTTCTCGTTTCAATTAAAAATAATAAAACAAGAAAAAAAAAAAAACGATTAGAAATCACAGAGAGAATTAGAAATAATCGAAAACTAATAGTTTGAAGTATTTATTGAAAAAGTAATCCTATGCTTACAATTGAAGAGAGAGAGAGAAAAGAAAAAGAATATTTCAATTAAACTTCACGTTCGAAGAAAGATATTCCTTCAAAAGATATTCAAAGAGAAATCCTTTGGAGAAGTTGAGGAAAATGCGTGGATAAATAATAATGGTGGATAAAAAAAATTTCCTTCTCGGAGGAACGAACGGGACAGATGCGACCCGCTGCGTCTGTAATTACATCGTGGTGAACCGTGGGGATGGCCGTGTATTTATGCGGTAATGGATATACCACGGGCTACATACTTGTCCCGGATAATGGCGTGTTGCACGACGGGGACGTGGAGAACGCGGCGGATAAAGTCTGCGGTCGCGTCCCGTTGAAAAATTCATCCGCGGAATCGGAAACGTTCCGCGGGAATAATAATTCATAGCTCGTGACGGATTATTACGACCGAGGCATTCACGGCTCGCGTTCTCATTTCGAAGGGCGAAGATCGTATTCCATCCAAGAACGGTTTCACAAAGAGACAGAGTTGCAGAGTTTGTTTTTCGAAAGTTGAAGGGAAGCAAGTTGGATTCTTTTAGGTTTTTGGGGATGATTCGAGGGTAAAATTTAAAGTTAGGATATAAGTTACACGACTATAGATTATAATTCTCTTTCTTGTAATTTGTATTTGGGTAATGAATTACGATAAGCGGTTATAATGTAATTAAAATGATATATGAAGATTCTTCAGAGAATCGTGCATCGTCGAATCGTGAAGAAGAATGGAAATCGAGATAATTACGTTACGTGGTTTTATACGTTCGTTATAATCGAAATTTTGGTGTATGAAATTACAGTTCGGTTGGGTAATCAATATTGTTGCAACCGATACCATCAATCATTAATTTGTCCAAACACTAGAATCATTTTTTCGCAAACCAGTCTATATTTGTATCTCGCGTATCTATCGCATATAACAATCAACCGAATTGTTCCATTTCCCATCATTCCATGTGCTTCGGTTTCCCGCTGACGAATCAAATATTTGAAGTCGAATCGAATATCGAAAATTTGATGCTACGTTGCAAAAAAAAAAAAAAGAGGGGAGAGAGAGAGAGAAAAAAAACATCACTCACCCTCTATCGTAAATTGGCTTTCCAACGATTCTGTTTAACTCTGTACTCATTGGTACAGGACCAAAGTCCATTGTTACGTCCGTGTACGTGGTTAATGGATACGCGTGCCGTAAATGTCCTGGTTAATGGCGGCGCGGATTATCGTGCAATGGCCATTTGGTCATTGTGTCGTATCATGAGGAAAAAAAAAAAAGAAAAAAGAAAAAAAAAAAGAAAAAAAGAAATTCGAGACATAACGCAATTTCATCCACTGTTCATAATCACTTACTGTAATTTTCATTTCACAAAGTTGCTCATTATGCGTTAGTAGTTTCATATAATTTAGGTTAGTTTTCGCGGGAAGTTTGAAATTGAAATTATAGATCGAAAAGAAACATTGTTTTTGATCGAGGTTAAATGAAATTGCCGATCGTTCATTATTTCAAAAATTAACTTTCCATGGAAATTTCGATTGTGAAATTATGAAATGTATTTAGAATTTAATTTGATTGTAAATAATACTTCGAATTGAGAAATTTAAAGAATCTTGACGAATCCTTTTGCAAAGATACGATTCTCTTTCGAAATTCTTCGAAATAGAATAAAGTATTCTGATAATCTTATTATCAGAATAAATACTTCACTACATTTATATTATACCGTTTCGACACTTCTAACGATATTTCCAAAAAATCGTTGAACGTTAATCAACCGGGTTTAACGTGTTTCGCAATCTATAAGGAATTAATCGATGCAGAGTCGCAATAATGATCTCTCATTACGGCGTGAAAGCCAATCAGAGTCCAACGGTGCAGAAACACGGCAAATGGTGATCGCAAGGAAATCCTTGCGCCCCGAATAACCCCTCATAGATCCTCAGAAGAATCTCGTCTTAAACGAGGTGAGGTAATCCTCGTTGGTGTCCGATTTTCTTCCTTTTTTTTCTCTCTTTTTTTTTTTTAGATCGTTGAGACAAAACGGCAAAGTTAATCTCGATATCTTTGCGGTTGAGAGGCGGATGCAATAATAATGAAACCTCTCGAACGATTAGGGGGTGAACAGGGCGTGCATATCGTTATCACTTCCGCTCGATCGCGTATTACGTCCTATCGAGATTTCGCTGATCGAGCCTGGAATAAAGTGGAAAGTATCGACGATAAGGTCGAAGGTGCTTTGTGATAACCCTTGTTGTCGCGACGTGGCCATCGATTAATCGTTGAAGAGTTCTCTGAACCGTGACACAAATATTTGAGAATCGAACAATTCGTTGAATTCGTTTCGATTTTTCTTTTTACTTTTCGATTTAATTTAATTTTTCAGTTTATTATTTTTCAATTCCAATTATTAATATTTGGTCAAAGTTATTTCATTTTTGGATAATCTTATTTACAAAATTAACATCATCTAGTTCTTTGAAATATGACGCTTTTCAATTTTATTGCATGGAAATCGATATTTTTCGATTCGATCCAATTCGAATCCCATAAAAATCGAAGCCCTCGAATCTTTAAAAAGTCTCTAATCCCTAAATTCAATTTTCCAGAGAAATCTATATCCATAAAGATCCGACTCCCTTTTCAAACTCGTCTGTATCCATAGATACATCATTCACGTTCGATCATTCGTTCGACTTAAATATACGCGTGATGAAACAGTGGCAACAATTATTCGCGATATTAATCGAACGCACGACACTCCTTTCGTACTCCTTTTCGTTATTTAACGACGAATTTTTGTCCACCGACTCGCTCGTGGAAAATATATTCGACTCAGTTCGGTATTCGAGTATATCGAAAGTGCGCAAGGTGGTTCAGTTATTCACAGAGAGGCAGCCATCTATGCGGCCTCCTCACCGGAATTTCGAAATGGAATTCCTGTCGCGCGAAATTTCGCGCTGATTGGTACGCACCAAAGGGAATAATAAACGGAGACGCATCTAATTTCACGTGTCGAAGACGAGACGGTAAATAATAGAGTAGCTGGCACGTAACAAAGTGTGAGATAACGCTTTGCTTGTTTAATTCACGTTTGATAATTTAAGAATCACAATTGTGTTCGTCTACAACGCTCATTATACTTTTACTTTCGTGTGGATGCAATTTATTTTTTCGAAACGAAATATTCAAGAGAATTATATCGAATAATATAATTCCGAAACTTGAGAAGAATTGCAATCAAATTAACAATTGGTAAGAATTATTTTGACTTTCTTGAGATATATAATTTGAAAGAATTATTATTTATATTCGATATATTTCTGAATAATATTTTATATTTCATATTTCGTCGCTTCGTAATTGCGCCCTTTATTTGAAAAAAAAATCATAATAAATCGTTCATTTTACGAAATGAATAAAAAAAAAGAATTCCAATATTCGTAATATTAACGTAATAAAAACGCTCAACATAAAAAATTCCCCCTCTTTAATACCGCTCGAGAAAACTTTTCCATGCTATTTCCACTTCTCTAACTTCTATCTCTTCCCCCCAAACTTTTTCAATATTTTCCCTACGTTAGAAGTTTTACTCGCCGCTATATCTTAACGCTGTTATACCAAAACAACGTATCCATTCTATCCGTTAAGTACCCTCCCATTCCCTTCACCAGGGATGACCTGTATATACCATTCGACTTTAAAATCGAGGAAGATACTATAATAGCCGGCCGATCATCGGCCTTTCTCCTTCTCCTCCTTTCGTTTCGCCGTGCAAATTCCACGGCACGGGTGCTATCGTGATCGTGAACATCCCCCGTTGTCGTTGCATCCAACAGCTGCCAATTACGCTTTCTTCTCGCGTGCAGAACGCTCGCGTGTCTTTTGCACACCGTCGAATCTACCGTGTTGTCCCTAATTATGGTAGCTCGACCTTGCGCCACGGTGAAAATTACCAGTTTAGACACTAGGAGGGGAGGACTGTTGGTTTCTATCCCAACAGTCGAAATAGTCGATTATCCCTCTTCCTCGCGAACGAGTTATTTTTAACTCGTTGTTGCGTGTAAACTCATACACGGATATGTTAAATAATTTTAACACGAGATCTCAAGCTTCCATACACACTTCTTTAAAAAGATTTTTAGCGCCAAGATTAATCAAGAGGTAATTTTCGTTGTACAATAGCACGCGCTCTTTTTAGGATGTCCCTGGTATCATATCATTCCTTCCCTTTCTTTCTATAAATCATCGAGCATCAGTCAACACTTCCCGTTATCGTCTCAACGAACGATTCCAACAGGTTCTTCTTGATCAAATACTTCTCGTTTCTCCCTCTCATAATCCAGCTTCGCCTACGTGAACAGGTTTCACGATCGTCGAAAGTTGTTCCGGTGAAGAACCGTGAAAGAACCTGTCGCGTAACTAGGTTATTCAGGTTATTATCCGAATCTGAGCCGTTTAATCGTCGAATTTGCCACTTCGACTTGAATCAAACGATACTTCATCAACCGATAATCGATCTCCCTTTTTCCCTCGATATTTCGTTTTATCGAGGGAATCATCCTCCGATAAATTGGATAAATTGTACAATATCGAAGGAATGCTCGCCTTGAAATATCTCGGATGTATTTTTTTTCCAGATGCAAATCCGTCGAGGATTTTATAATAAATCTTCTCGGCGAGAAGACGGGATATAAATAATAAATACTTGTTTTATCGTTGCAGCAAAATCGTGATATCGCGTCGAATTTATCGCGATCCCTCTGAACGGTGCATCCAGCAGGATGATTTAATAATTCATAATGGCGGTGTAACGGAATAAAAGGGTTGTTCTAGATTGTGCGCAAGGTTGCGATATAACGGAGCAGGGGGAAAGGATATATCGATCGAAAACGGGAAGTTTGTTTATTCTCGATACCGGGGTGAATCGAATTTCAAAGGGAAATTTCACAGGAGAAGAAAGACAAATTCAGAGACTTTGCCAACAAGATCCCTCGTTCTCCACCATTCTCATCCTCTCGTAAATAATATAACTCGAACCTGGAGTGGATCGTGGATAAATCATTTACTAGGATGACTTCGAATGAAACTTTAATGGAAACTTGGCCGCGATACAAGAAATCGAGTTGAAGGGACAGCTTGAAACTCGAACCATATTTTGATCGAGCGATTTTACTAGATTAAATAAGGAGAAGAGGATGACTATATCTCTCCTATAAATTATTTAACGCTTTGAATTGGTAAATACGCGAAACCCGACTAATTTGACTTATCGTTAAACCACGTAAGTAAAAAATTCGATACAATCTCCCTTCTGCATACGAAAAACTGCTATTAGCATTT
>NW_006263723.1:28729-31205 GCF_000469605.1 Apis dorsata | reverse complement strand
AAAAAAAAAAAAAATAGAAAAGAAACCAACTTTAACGGTGAAGTAAATAGTCCATTTATCGGCACGCGATAGTCAAAGCGCTAATAAGAGTCCGATCCGTTTCGTATTCGATTGAACGATAGCCAGTTGTCAGGTTGATATTTGAACACGAGTTTCCCGTGTTTCCAACTTTCTTTCTCGAGCATCGGGATCAAGAGAATTCTACGAATCGAACAGAATTTCCACGCGGAAAATTTCGGTCGCTCCCTTCGATAATTAACAACCGGAAACTGCGAATGCAGTTCGACGACTCCTCGTCGAGATTCCCGCCAAGGGACTCGTTTTCCTCTCGGGAATACCTCGCGAGAATGTTCCTCCTCCATTTCTCTTCCCCTCCCCGATTTTTTCGTTAGTCGTTGTTGATCTTTCCGCCCCAAGTTGGAAACGGACGAATGGAAAAGTTGGACGGTTTGGAATTGGAAATGATTATTGATTCGAGGAGGTGGATTCATTGTTTGCGACTTTGGCGTTACTTTGTATCGTAGATTGTGCTTCAACGAGATGAAAGTTTGAAGGGAGGAAATGCAGGAAAGAGACGCGAAGATCGGAAAGGAAAATGGATGGAAAAGCTCGAGTATTAAGCGTATGAATATTGTAAATGAGATTTCGTGATTGGTATTTCAGAACGTGTTTTGATATTAATTAATCAATTCGACTAGTCGATCAATTTGCAAATCAATTTAATTATGTATGCATGTTTGAACATGGTGATATTGCAAGCAGGGTTTGAACACTTTTCAAGCTTCTTGAAGAGCGTTCGAAACTTTGGAATTATATTTTAACGATATTACAAATCGGTTTAACAACGATACTTCTTTGTACGAAGTATGGAAATAATTAATCCTATTAATCCTTAATTTCTATCAAGATGATAGAATATTGTTGTTCACGAATACTTTCTCCGAGAGAAGAGTGGAAATAATTAATCGTTAAAACGGTGTTAAGATTGATCCACGATTGGAGGAAGAGAATTTTTTTTCTTGGCCGTTTTTATGAAGACGATTCTCGAGGGGAGACCGATTAATCCAAACAGTGGAGGAAAAATTTCATTTATCCGACGAATTTATTGGACGTTCGAGGAGTGCTATCGAGGAAAGAAGGGTTTTCTGCCAGAGAGGAAGGAAGAAAGATGGACGGGAGGGAAGGGGTGGTGGAAAATGGAGGGACGAGATTTCCGCGGGTAGAAATTTTTATTCCACGGAAGTTAGTCGAATGGAAATCGTTCCCTTTTGACGTCTTAATGGATTACATTTGTAAATTGTTAACGAGGATCCTGTGTCGAGGATGGAAATACATATTTCCGTGCGAAAGGGTGGAAAGGTTTCAGAAAAAGGCGGAATTAATAATAACTATTGGTAATTTGTAGAATCTTCCGTGAAATTGCTTCTGCTGTTGCATTTCCATTGTATAATACATTTTTATCCGAATATTTGTTTCTTCTTTTTTTTTAGATAATTCGGTGATAAGTTTGCTTATCCTTCACATTTACATTCTTACATTCTTTTTATTTTTATGCAAGAAAAATATTATCAAAGTACTTGTACCATCTATGAACAAATATGGTATGTTAAAACGGAGATAGAATAAAATTTTCATTTCATATTCTTATATATCACGTATCGTATTACGATTAACGGATTATAGTTATTCTTTTTAATACAATTCTAAGAATGTGAAATGAACAAAATCAACTCTTCTCTCAATATCGATATTTCCGTTAAATAAAAAAAATACTTTCTTCGACTTCAGCAGAAGCAATACAATTATCGTGGAAACTGATTCACTTTTTTCCCACAATATCGTTGTATTCATTGTCGTATCTACATTCTTTTCCCTATCTATTACTTTTCCCTTATAATTATACTCAATCACGTAATATTTCACAGAAAGAAAATTGCATAAACACTCGCGGATTATTACATCACTATCGGACACGGGATCCATATTTCAACCCCCGTTTCCATCGTCACGGGGTAGCGCTAATGAAAGGGGTAAACTCGAGCCGACGACCATTTTTCAACGATGCCGTTGTTCTAAACCCACGACTTAATGCATGCATGGCCAATATGGGTCGGTTTATCTCGCGTTAGCAGTACGACAGTAATATAGCGACGTCGTTTGTACGTCATCTTCTTAACGTTTACCATGTTAAAAAAAGAAAGAAAGAAAGAAAGAAAGAAAGAAAGAAAAAGAACAATGAGATGGAGAGAGAGAAAAAGAAAAGAAAAGGTATAGAAAGAATAAAGCAAGGGAGAAGAAGAAAAAAAAGGAGAAAAGGGAGACCGGAAACACGTTCCATCCCTTCACAATGAGATAAATGCGGATGTCGCGCGTTAAATTATAATGTTACAGCCTTCCTCCTAGGGGAAGAATCTCTGAATCACAATGAAATTTGCCGGCAAATCTAACCCCTGATGTGTTGTCAGATGTGATGTGA
>NW_006263723.1:20612-28483 GCF_000469605.1 Apis dorsata | reverse complement strand
AAAAAAAAAAAAAAAAAAAAAAAAAAAACGAAAGGCGCCGATCGAACGTCGAATGATATATAGGGTGTCTCGTAATTCGTGTTACCTCGAGGTCAGGATGATTTATGGCTCGAAATAAGAATAAGGGAATCAAGATTATTTTCGAGAAATATGCGTTTGAGGATGGATCAGAATATAATTGAGAACAATCGGTGAAGGGTTATTCTGTGCACGAAGAAAACGTAGAATCCTTACGATGTGTCATAAAATATTCTCGTTCGATCCTGTCCAATTGAAAATTCAACCGAATTCTGATTCAACCAAATCAATATTCTATAAAATTTTAAATTATCACTCGTACAATCTCTCTAAATATCTATTCGTACGAATTACAAGCCACTCTGTACATCCTTTGAACCTACGAATAGTTAGTCTTTTTCCCCGCGCTTTCCCTTCATCCTCGTCCAAATTGATAGGCCTTGCATCTTACGTTTGGAAGGGAGGATTGGAAAACGAGGGAATAAGATATCGCGCGGGAAGGGATGAAGAATTTCTGATCGGTGTCTGTAATTAGGTTGAATAAATGCATGAGTTGCACAGAGGAGGAGAGGCTCGACGATGAAACTTGGCGTCGTTTCAGTCTCTGGAAACAGCCTCTGCGCGACTATGTGGATAAAGAGAGGGGTGGTGAGGGGGAGGAGAGGTTGAAAGAATATCCGATGTTTCTGGGTCAGTCGCGTCGGCGCTCGAGGATTCCCATCTAAATTTCAAAGCCTTGAAATCCCTTTAATTAAATATTTGTCACGTCGCGTGATCCGTGCCGCCTTTTACGATCTCTCGCGGTGTTAATACCGCGATGGAATAATTTCACAGATACCAATACTCGAGGAGTATCGCCATTGGAAGAATTGATGCCTCTCAGACGTATTTTTAAGAATTGTTCGATGTTATAAGAGCGTCGTGTGGTTTATCTTATGTTTATCGATTCCTTTATGATATTACGCACGAAGTTTAATTAATAAATTCCTTTACGATCTTTCTCTCTATTTTTCACGCGTGGAAACAAATCTTGATCGAGGAGTTTTCATGGAAGTGTACTCCATGATGATCTTCTCGAAATCTTTTTACTTCCCCTTAAATTTCTTGAATTAAATTTATCATTGATGCTTGCGTACGAAAAATTAATTTTTACACGTTCAGATAATCATTTACATTTGATTAATATAATATTGGAAATTGGAAATATGGTGTTGTCCCATCTTTCAACTTCTCAGAATCGCGATATTTTTCGTTATTGGATCGTTACATTTTCATCCTTTCTTGTCAGGCGCAACGATGAAAGGATGACGATCGATTCTCAAATTATCACAGATATTCAATTTCCGCGCAATACCGTCGATAGCCTCAAACTCTCGATCTCGTGGATTTCCATCTAAATCCACGGAACGAGAACGATCCTTTCAATACCTCATCATCCGCCACGGTTCTCGCCCCCATTCTTCGAATCCAACCGATCCACGTCGCCCAAGTCCCCCGTCGATATCCGCCGAAAATAAGAGCCCCGTGGAAAGGCTATCTCTACCCCTCCCCTCCCTGGACTTCGGTTTCGATTCCACCGCGATTTCCGGATCCGATGCTCCAGCTTGGAGCTGTGCAAACGCGGGGACAAAGGACGCCCACGAAACGCCCCGTGGAAACACATTTATCGGGGGCAATAAAGGACGCTGCGACGGAAAACGACGCCACAGGGTGCGATTGCTTCGTGTCGTTTTTACTCTCTCTCTTTCTCTCTCTGTTCTGTTGGCTTATCCCTGTTGCAACCCCCTCGGTTGGACAATAATGAGGGAGAAGCCGTGCAAATACGAGTCCATTGGCCGAGGAACCACCTCGTCAAACTGAATCGTTTACTGAATTGTTCGTGAAAGAATTTGTTTTTTGAAATTGTATATTTTGTTATTAATATGTGTTATGAATATGTCGATATCCTGTTTAAAATTAAAGGAGTGTGAAAAACGAACAGTTTTTATTCTAAAATTTTTTAATTATACTGTAAAGTTGAGTATCGATCGATTTGATAACAACTGAGCTACAACGATGATGGATGGAAATATCCGAAATATACTTGCTCGCAATAACATCACCGTGATAAATGATTGCACCTGCATGATATAAAATAAACGTGCATCAGAATCAAGCAAATCTCTGATATTTCCATTTAATTCGTCGTTAAGTCGAGTTAGCTCAATTATCGAACGATTGATAATTAACTTTATAGTTAACTGAATTAAAAAATTGTAGTTAGAAAATGATTGTTTCCACGATCAATTTCTGTTTAATTATCTCATTTTAATCCCGTATCTCGTTCTCTCTAACCGTTGAGAAGTCATTCCCAACGATTAAACTTTAAAAATTCCTCGTCATCGTTCAATTCTGAAACTATTAACCGGGGCGTATATAATTCTACTTTTATCGAAACAATTTATTAAAAATTCTAGACGCTTCGTAATTTATTAATCTCCACGAAATTTGTGCACATTTAACCACATTTATTCGTATTAAAATATTAACGTAATTAACGTTTCTCTTCTTAAAAAACTGATGCGAATCTCCACGCGATCAATCGACAGTTTCCAATTGGTATTTAACAGCTGCTCAAACGCTGCTGTGCGTTTCACGTGATAAAGGAAATCGTTTTGGATATCGATCGCATTGTAACCCTCGCTGATCGAATTCGAAACGACTGTTGCGACCCTCGTAATTGTAATTAGCAGTGGCAATTTCAGACGGTTCTCAATTAACCGAGGCTTCGTTAATTAAAAGTAATCGGCCAAGTTTCTCGAATATCTCCTCGTCGCTTTCGCGATGCACACGTTGGACGAAAATCGTTGGCCGTTCGTTCCATTAAAATCGCGTTTCATTCCTCCGTACATTCGTGTATCGTGATGCGTTCCATTCTAGCGTCGATGCGGGGCAAACGGTTTTGTTTCCTTCCTCGATCGGGCGAAAGCGTGTATATTGATATTCCGCCGAATGTTGATTTTGAAATAGTCGATATATTTAGGCGTGGTTGACTAGCTCTCGATTGTTTCGATACATTTCTTTTTTTTTTAAATAGATGAGATTGAAAAGTCGACGAGTGATGAAAAAGTAAGCGAAGAAAAAAATCTTTGGTGGCACGTTTGAGAAATTTTCTTTTTATGTATAATCGATACGGGAAATTTGATACTACAGTTTGATAATACAGTTTGAAAAAATGAATGGATAGGGAGGGGAAGTTTTCCACTTTGCAAAGTTTAATTTCACTTTGACGAAATTCTTTTTAAAGAATTTTCTGAAGATAATTGCAATTAGGAACTCGACAGATAAGAATTCCTGCCTGCTTGTTGTTTACTCGGCCACGCCTATATATAATAACGGGTATATAATAACGTCTCTCTCTCTCTCTCTCTCTCTCTTTCTCGAGGGAAAAAAGAGATTTAAAGTAATTATTAAGAGTGTATTTTCCATCGCCGAGAATTTAACTTTATTTACGCCACGAGAATTTCTAAGAATTTTTAAACGTAATAATAATAATAATAATAATAAAAATAATTAGAAGCTCGAGAGGCGAGAGAGGGAGAGAGAGGGAGACACCAGTTAAGCATCTTATATCTCAGAAGCGTCTCCTCCATCCGAGGAGAAATTTTAATTTTCCATTGAAACGAGTTTCGTGCGATTTTCCACTATAATCGCGAAATTAGAAACTGGCCGGATAAAAAAAAATCCCCCTTTCCTGCCCCCTCTTCCCCATAAAATCTCGCGAGGAGAGAGAAGATCAAGGGGAAAAAAGTCCAAGGGTCATTAATAATTGATGACACGCTTCCTCGCATCCTCAGCCCTGGCGAACACGTATCCACTTTTTTTCATACGTGTTTAAAAAACATATATCTACACTCAACCCAACTCTCTCTCCTCTCGACTCCAAGCCAATTTATAATTCATAGAGGCGAGTAATCGGAAATTGTGTCAGGAGCAAGAAGAACGGGCGAGCGGCTTCGAAGCGGAATAACTTACGAACGAGTCTCTCTTTCTTTCTCTCTCTCTCTCTTTTTAACCAGACTGACGCATCACGTTTCACCGATCCATCTCCTTTAAAAGATCCGTGTGTGTATGAAATCTCTCTCTATATATATCTAAACTTAGCCACTCCTCCGAGTAATTAATGAATTTCGCGGTACGTGTGTACGAAATCTTATCTCGTTCTTTTGCACTCGTTTCGTATATTTTTTCGTATACGACGACAAAGTTTCCTATTTTAAAAAAAAAAAAAAAGAAGGAAATAAGGAAATATTCTCGACAAAGGAAACAGCGAAAAGGACACAAAGGGAGTTCTCCAACTCAGTTTCCAGAAGAAACTGTTCCTCTGGGGAGGGGAGGGGGAAAAAGAAAAAGAGATTTACACGCGAGGAGAAAATCAACGAGCGAAGTCTCGAAGGACGGAGACAAAGACTTGGATTCCATTTAAGCGAGAGAATAATTCGGGGACGAGTCAAAACCACCCCAACCACCTCCGTGAAATTCACGGGGATGGAACAAGAGCAGGAAGGGCCGTTTGAGAAATATAGTAGTACGTTTGAGAAATATGTTTGACGAGGTTGGACGAGGATTCGTTTCGTGGATAATCTAAGGAGGAGGAAGTGGACGAGGCTTGACGATTTGTGTCGCTGCGAAAAGAAAAAAAAGCCTCGTGGAGAAAGTGAAAATGACGTCCTCGTCGGGAGCTTAACGCGAGGAAAATTGTTGGCGAAGAAGTGGAGAGATAGAGGGGTTTGTCTTGGTAGAAGAAATTTAGCTAGAAATGTATTTAAATTCGTGTGTTTTGTAAAAGTCCAATTGTCGTTGATTAATTATCTCGAAAAGAGGAATTTAATGATTCATTTTTGATACAATAACATTTGAATAATAATAATAATAATATGATGCATTTTTAGTAACGAAATTCGTGAAATTCGAATCAGAGAAACGGAATAAGTGTTTGCATCTTGTTCCGAGATTAATAGTGAAAAGTTATTATACCAGAGGAAGGAAATTTGTTTTGATTAAAGAAGTTTTATTCTGCGAGAGATACGTGAGCTTATCTCTTCGAAACTACAAAAGTGAAACGAAAAATAAAAATGTTATATTGAAATGTTATATAAATGTAGAATATACCGTGTGCACGTAGTAGACACGAACATCTGCAAAATATAAAAGTTTTTGCAGAACGTTTCTATATTCCCGTGTCACCAATTTTCCAGAAAGCTTCCAGAGCGCTATAGATCGATAGATCCTGTGGCTCGCCAGAAATCAAACGAATAAAGCCTGCAGCGAATCGAGATTGCGGAATCGTAATTTGAAAATTGAAATCTTTAAAATCTGCACGCGCCTTGCCAAAGAATGCTCATTATCCAATTTTATTGCGAGTCTCGATAAGAGATGAGACCCTTTTTTCCACCCCTTCTTCGTCTTTCCTCGCTCTTTGCCCCGTGAATAAATTTTCATCGGATAACATGGTGTCGTAATTTTTTATTGTTCGATGCATTCAATCGTATCTAGGTTACGAAACTTTAAATTTTCATTATTCAGTGACCTAATATTCTTCTTTCTAGCTATAAAGTTTCGTTTTACTTTGATCGATAGAAAGCGATTTGGGGGTAAATGGAGAGTGAGAAAGAAGAGAGCGAGCGCGAATAAAAATAATTTTTGATATAGATTTATTTGAAAATTTTGTAATTGTAAATAGAGAGAGATGTGATAATATATTTATCGAAATTCGAAAATAGAAATAATTTTAAAGCAAGTACATTTGGCGTTAGATTCAGACTTCAGTTCGACTTCTTTTTTCTATAATAGATTAGAATAGATTTTTTAAATGCTGAAATCTAAGAATCTTTAAGAGGGATGGATTTCATCGGTTTCTATAAATCAGAATTATGACACGGATCGGTAATAAATTTGTATATTAGAGAGACACAAAAATAGCATTATAAGGAAGATGAAAGGTTTCGATGGTAGCGACGATAGCGTGTCTTGCAACAATTACGAGGTTCCTTGGTTCGATTCAGCAGACAATAAATCTCTCTCTGACATTTCTACATCTAGCAATCGCCGAATCGACCGTTCTCAATCTGAAAAAGCTTCAACTGAAGTTACTTAAATTTCAATTCCGCAATTTTTTCCATAGTTACAAAATTCAGCAAACGCTATTAAATTCTCCGGTACCCAATTTGTGCGCATTTTATCATTTTCTTCGCAAAAAAGCAACACAAATATATTACCAGATTCTCGAATAAAAATATCAATGATCGTGACATTTTTTTTCTTTTTAATTTCTAAAGAGAAAGATATGTGAATTCATAATTCGTAGAATGAGAGGGTTGAAAAAGCTGAGATATTTAAATTATACGAGATAAGAGGAATTTAAATAAAAAATGGAAAAATTTAATACGAATTTCGTGACGAAATTTATATATAAAAAGAAAACGTATAAAGAGAAAAAATATATGACAGTCGAAAGGGATAAGGAGAAAGGGTAGATCGAAGGCAGGCAGCGTCGTTAGGCATGCAAATGGGGTGCGAGTGATAAACGGTTTTACGTTCGACGTGGTAATGGCTCCAACCCCCCCCTCGTTCAGCCGTTCTTCCTGACCTACATTCACAGGAATGGAGGTGTAACTGCGTTCTTTCCTGCGAAACGACCGTAGTAATTGCTCCGAGTTGTTCAAAAGAAGGGTTTCCCTCCCGAACAAACGACGAAAGAAGGAAGGAATAACAGGAATGGAAGATGCGATTCGAAAAAATTTTTCCAAATTATCGGGACGATTCTATTTCTATCCCTATGCCTCATCATCATCCCTTCTACGAAAAACTATGTATGCACGAGCCGAGATAAGGGTTCTATTTTATATTTTAACTAAAAACTTAAAAATTGATTCTTCTAAAAATTTCACGTGACGGAGGATCGAGCTCGTTCCAATTCCACAGACTTTCATGAATTTATATATATATATGTATATGTATATATCTGGACGGAAACGGTGGTCGAATCGATAGCCGATAGCGCTATACCCTTCTCTTTGTCGCGAACGATACCCACGAACGAGCAGAAAAATCGAACCGATCTAATCTAGAAATGGCCGAGCGTGTGCTTCCCGCTTGTCGTCGATCTCGTCTCTCGTCGTTCTCCTTTTTTCTCTTTTCCTTTCTTTTTTCTCTCCCCCGCTCTCTCTTTTTTTTTTTTTGTTTTTCGTTTTATCTCCCTTTTGTCTCGCTCCAGGTCAACGGAGATACATCTGTTTACCGTTTTCCTGTGCGGGTGGTTTATTGATTATTCATAGCCGTGCAAATATACCGACCGTAGTTTCGGTACGAACCGTAACGCACCCGGCCAACCGGAAGATCCAATTTTTCTCACGATGCCTGTCATTTGTGCGCCTTCCTCGCGTGTTCAGCTCGTTAAAACAGAGAGAGGAAGAGAGAGAAAGAGAGAGAGTCACGCGATCAACTTTTCGGTCGAAGACAGGTATCGCTGTTTCTACCACCATCGTTTCTCTCCTCCCTCTTCTCTTTTCCTCTTCTTGGAATTCGAGATGAACTGTTCTTCTTTCTCTTCTTTTACGAACGAATGGAAAAATCGACTCGTTTTCGTTCTCGTCTCGTTTCCCAGAAAGTTTGAATTCCTTTGTGGGTGCGATCCAGGAAAGGATGTTGGAAAGGGTTTGTAGAGAATAGGGAAGATGGAGGAAAAAGTTTGCTGGTCGAATGGATATTGATGGCATCAGTTATAGGAAAAATGTAACGGTAATCGGTGTGATATTATTGGNAAATACGTCTGTTACCATTACGGTGTATATTCGTCTGGCAAATGGATCAAT
>NW_006263723.1:19124-20584 GCF_000469605.1 Apis dorsata | reverse complement strand
TTTTTTTTTTTTTCCAGTTGGGAAACTTGCTGAACATTTTATCGATCGTTTACGAATCGTGCGTTCATTTTTTATTCTATCTCGAAATTATGGAATAATATTTATTGTTATTAAATAATTGGAATACGACTTGCAACGAAATCCACTCTCTCTTCTTCTAGAAATTCATTTCAATTCGCACGACGTACGACATAAACAGCCCTTTTTTTAATAATAATTTCTTACAACTACTTTACGACTCTGAAACGTTTCTCGTGCAATCGATTTTTCATTAACCCACACCAATTCGTTTCCTTCTCCACCATAAACCGAATCGTCACGGAATACAAAGAGGGTGTTTTCAAACTCGGAACGTTTTTCAAAGAACGTTCTGCAATATTTGAACAAATTACATATTTCGCGTTTAATTTTAAGAACATTATATGGTGCAAAATTTCAATCCTCTCGTGTCAACTTTTATACAAAATTCATATTTCGAACATAAAAATTATTTATCGAAATTAACATTTTTCAATTCTATTCAATTCTTGTCTGAAGTTAGAAATAAAGAAAGGAAGAAAAAAGAAATGTCCTTGTTCGAAATAATCTTAATTTCATTCATATTTTCCACTCGTTACATATACGAGTCTCCATAATAACCTCCTCCCTCTCCCTCTTCCCCATACAACAAATATAACATGTGCAGGAAACTGAAATAGAAAAACTTGCTCTTAATAACCCGTATTTCCCGAGACAAATGGATTCGCGACAGATCGCAAGGCGAGCTCGATCGAGGCTTTTTCATCCTTCTCGATAACAAGACGCGTAATCGTTGTAACCATGGTTGTTGGATAGCGACGACAGGCGTTGTGTACAGGGCCATGTCTGCGGTCTTGTTCGAGCGGCGTATCGTGCACGACATCGCGCGTTCCAACAACATTGGCCCGTTCCCAACGGGCTCGGCCCACTAGTCGACTCCAACAGCCTGATTCTACTTAACCGACTTGTCCCAATCTATTCGAATAAATTACGGTGACGGCGTATAATCGTTACTATCGTGATTGCATGCGAGTTGGTAGTGTTTCGTGACAATGCTTATCAATGGAAGATGAGCCTCCACTGTTGTTGCGTCCATTGATTTTTTTTGTGGAATAGCGAAAGTTCAAACGAAAATTTGCGAAATTTTTGACGTGATTCATTCATTTTGAATGGATTCATTCGTGGTTTATATGGGTATTATTATTGTACTTCACTTTCTTTTCCACAATGCGTGGATTTTTTTTCAATTAAATTTCTTTGTTTAATTCGAGTAGATTCGATGTTGTTGATATATTATCGTTTTCTATGCTCATTTCATTTTTGGAAAAGATTTATTTCCATCCAGTTTTCCGTTCAACTTTTCATATATTAATATAATAGGGAAAAATGAGAAACCTCCGACCGGAACCTGACTTTATTCCCTTCACAAAGGTATCCTCTTG
>NW_006263723.1:16029-18630 GCF_000469605.1 Apis dorsata | reverse complement strand
TATATATAATACTTTCAACTTTCGTTTAAAAATTGAGAAGAAGAAAGAAATCTATTACACTGTTATCAAAAACCAATTATTTAAATTTATTTCCTGTCTTCGGATTAATATTATTCCAAGCAAAAAGTCGGATTATAAAACAATTCCGAGAAAGCTCGAGACAGGAGCTAAGCTCGAGCCGGATTACGATTCAAGTTTTCTTCAAAAACTGCTCCAGTGAATATCACGGAGAGCAACATGGCTGACCAATCAGAGAAACTTGTCGACAAGAGACCTTCAACATCCGCTAATTGCGGACGCCTCGTTAATTAAACGACGCCACAGGAATCCCCGAAGAATGAGGCGTCTTCGAAGACATTTTATTTCCAGACAACTGTGGAACACGTAGAAGGCTCCACTCATTGTCCCGTGAATCGTCTCTGGCGATCGAGGAGAGATCAGGAGCCGAGGGGTTGGTAGTGTTTTCATCCCTCCTCGCCTTCGTTCCTCGTCTCCGCTTTTGTCCTCGTTCGCGGATCTTCCTCTTCCTCCTGCGTCCTTCTTCGAGCGTTCCTCGATAGAAAAATGTCTCGTGCATGTTGGAAAAAGCGACGAGAGAAAAACTACTTGAGACGTTCTCTCGCCCCAATACTCAAAAGAGAGACGCTCGTTTTCGCCCCTTTACCCGCTTATTGTTGGAGGCTGAATCGTTGAATCGATTATCCGGGTTTGGTTTCTGTCGTTTATCGACGGAGGTCGATAAAAAAAAAAAAAGAAAAAAATTCCTTTGGTATTAAAATCGTTGAATCAAGGATCGTGGAATAAAACGGGAACGACGAGAATGAAAATGGAGCAATGATCCGTTTGAAATAAAATGAAATGTTACTTTACGCGAAATTGTTCGAGTTGATATTTAGACGGAATTTTATTATTTATTTTTGTGAATATTTGCTTCTCCATATAGGAGAAAGGATTATTTGAATATCGCGTTGTTTGCAATCGCGTGCTTGTAAAATGTGAAAAAAAAAAGAATTCTCTTTGAATTTATATTTATTCGTGTAACGAATTTTGTACAAGAAGAATTGGTAGGTTAAACAAAAATTAATACAAAAGTAACGATAAACGAGTCCAATGAAATGGAATATATACGTACCGCAAATTATTAAATTTATATTTTTCCATTCCAAAATTTTAATTCTTCTTTTTTTTACGCGTTCGTAATCACATATAATAAACATTTAATTCCCCGCGTGTTTCTACAAAATTAAAAATATCCTAAAAATATCCTGACATCTTGCGCTAACGAAGAAGATCTTGCGACTTCAAAATTTCAAATTTGAATTTCTCAGTTCAAAAGAAATGTCTAAATCTCGAAGGATATTAGTCAATATTGTAATCTACAACTTCTTACGTGAAATAACAAATAGATAAGGAAATTGGGAAGCAATTAATCGAAGCTATCTCCGGAAACCTGTGCAACCCCGAAGCGGATGAGCACTTTCCAAAGTTCACGTGGTAACGAGCCACGTTCCTCTGGCGTCGCGATGCTTCCCCAAAACGAGAGAGAGAGAGAGAGAGATGCTGGCTTTAGCGCAAACTATGCAACCGTGTCCGATAAATTCGTTTTCCAAGCGAAACGGAACTCGCCGCTCTGCGAGTTTCTAACAGCTTTCCAATATCAATCTTGCCCCCCTTCGAAAAACAGAGGGGGACAAAGATACTTTCCCCTTTGCCCCTATCTTTTTTCTCCTAAAATTTAAAACAGATAGAAATTAGAAAACAGAGCAGGCACATTCTCGAAAGGAGAATAGAAATTTCGCAGTAGCTACGTCATCAAATATTTTTTTAATCGGATAAATAAACGGTCACTTCTCAAACGTTTTAAAATTTGTTTGAAATTTAATGCTTGATTCGTGATAGATGATAGATGAAACTAAAACTTTTTAATGAATATTAAAAAAAAAACAATGATAATTGTCCTTTCAAAAATTATCCATCCAATAGTGAATTATTATTATTATTAAGGTTGAGTTAATAATTTCTTCTTTTCATGAGAATACATTAAAATTTCTCAAGCATTTTAAAACTTGTTTGAAATTTAATGCTTGATTCATGACAGATGATACTAAAAGTTTTTAAAAAATATTAAAAAAAAAAAAGCAATGATAGTTGTTCTTTCAAAAAATTATCCATCCAATACTGAATTATTATTATTATTATTAAGGTTGAGTTAATAATTTCTATTCATAAAAATACTTTAAAATTAAACGGACGGCCCCATTAAATCTTACCACAAATCTCCAACCGACTTCTTTTTAACTGCTTTAATTACCATCGTCCGTCCAAAAAGGCAAGACAGGCTTTTAGAAATCCTACAGCCCTCGCTTGGAACATCGAGGAGGAAGGAAGTAGCTCGGATTGGATTCGAAAGATTCGACTGGATTTACGATAGCAACTTCTATTAAACGCGCCGTTTAAGAAAAGGCCATTGCCTTCCGCGAGCCAACCGATATATCTCTGGACAGAGGCCGGCCCGGGGGCCATTTGTTCTGCTCGTTGGCCAAATCCTCCAATTCCGAACCCGCTCTTTTTCCAAGTTTGCGCGATCGGCAATTCCCTCCT
>NW_006263723.1:2241-15789 GCF_000469605.1 Apis dorsata | reverse complement strand
CCCTTTTGTTCCCAAAGGCGGAAGAGGATTAGGCAAGGGGCGAAGGAACGACGGGAAATGGAAGTGTCAGGAGCCCGGCGTGATAATATCCGGGCAACGTTAACTAGCTTCTTTTCTCCTAACGCGAAATTATCTTGACCGAGTTGGTCGACTTGGACTTTGGGCCCATTGCGGGGGAGGGGGGAGGGTCGGTTCGACGTCGGTTGAAACGACCGACTGGATGGAAATGAGTTTGTCCCATCGTCGTTCGCGGTTAGACGGTGGATTGTGGCCAGCAGGATTCTCGCAATTTTCTGTGCCTTTTCCTTCTCCTCCACGAGTTTTTGGAATGAATAAGAATGGAAGGAAGGGGCTTAGATGTATATTTATATTTTTGGGAATGAATAGAAGAGAATAGATTTTTTTTTAGTAATTCGTGAGATAAACGGATGAAGTGGAAGCTCTCGAATCTTTGAGACGAAGACGGGATGGTATTTTTGGACGAAATTATAGAAAATGATAGATTTCTGATTTTGGAAGGCTTCAAGAGAAATTGCAAAGAGTTTTTTGTATATTTTGTAAAGAGAAGAGATTTGAAGAAAATGAGTTGATGCAGAACGCGACGGTTCTTGGAAATTCTTGGAACGGAGGAACAGAGGAAATAGATACAGAAAGGAGGAAATAAAGTAATAAAGAAAGGCTTTTTTCAAGTTGGGTTCGATTGGGTAAAATTTTCAAAGGGAAGAAGCGAGTTAAGCCGCTCAACTATCAGACTATCGGTGAAGGTAAAGCACATTTACGTCCTTTGTTGCCGACTTCGATGCTGCAGAAGCCGAGAAATATAGCAACTTGTGATTCACATTTCTATAAATAGAAGCAACGGAACGATCGATCTCTGCGCAAAAGACATAATCATTATTTTGACTAATTAATCTAACTCAGATTAATCGTATAGGTCAAATTATTGAAATTACTTAATCAAACGAATTATCCAAGCGTCTATATTAACAAAATTTCCAACGATTCTCTATAAATATACAGTTTCAATTCACACGTTCTCATAGAAACCTGATGTCAAGATCATCTTATTATTCGCACAATAATAAATTTTCCACCCCCTTTAAGTACAATCTCGACTCTTCGCTTCTCACAATTCTATCGTTGGACTCCTACAAACTATTCCAAATCCAAATCCGCAACAATGAACAAAAACAAGTGGAAGGAGGCCGCCGCCGCCGCCGTAAGACACTCTCGTAAGACGACGAACAACTCTCGTAAGACGATCGCGTAGGAGGAGTGGTTAGCACGGGAACAAGGATAAAGCGAAAACAGAGCCTGCGGTTAATCGTCTTTCCGACGCAGTCTGCGCATAAATCTTCCATAAATCCTCGAGCGCACGTATTCCACCAAGATTAGCCAACAGTTTATCGAGGATCTAGCAGACAGACACGGGGAAAGCAAAAAGCCTCCCGCAAAACGCGATATCCTAATCACCTTATCCAATCCTCGATCGCCACCATCTTCGAACGTTAAATTCTCCTCTTTCTCCTCCTCCTTCTCTGGTTAATTCCCGCGTACGACGTTTGATGACAGAGGAGAAGAAGGAGTGGCGATTGGCCAAAGAAACGAAACGAAATCTTTCTCGTTTTTGTTGAGAGGATCGAGGGAGGAAGGGGCAAGTATCGTGGGATAAAAGCCACGTTCCATTTTATCCAACCGCGTGTCACGCGAATATCTTCGTCTATCTTTTATCTCTTTTATCCTATGTATTCGATGCCCGCAAACAAAATCCACAACCCCCTGGAAAATAGGAGAGGAGAGGGGAGGAGGAGGAGAGGGCGCGGCTGTTGGATGACGGGGAAGGGACGATGAGAAGGGAGGATGAGGGAGCGTTCAGTCCACGAAACGAACGAATCCCTTTAATCCGTTCTGTCAGAGGCAAATGAACAGTACGGCTGTGGACAAAGCTTTGCCTCCTCCCTCGCCACCCCCTTTGTCCCTTTCTCTCGCTCGACCTTCTTCTTCTTCCCTTTTCTCCTCGCTCTTGCGTTGTCTCTGTTCCTCTTCCGGGAAAACCCGGTTTTATCCACACCGGTGGAACGTTGTCCTCCTTTTTCTCTCCTTCTAATTTCCATTCGTGAATCAAAAGCTCTTCTTCCTCTCTTTCTTTTACTATCTCTCTTTTTTTTGACCTTTCTCTCCGTTGGGGAGAGAATCGCGGGATGGTTTGGCGGAGAGGCGACAGAACGTTAGACAGATCCTTTTAGATGGTGTAATAAATTGAGAAAAGAGGGTGAAAAGGTTAATTCGTTGGTGGGAAGGAGGGGTGAGATGGATAGGGGACGACAAATATTTGGGCCGAGAATGCTTTGGGTGTGTACTACGGCTGACATAAGCCTGACGTTACCACTTGCTCACCCTTGACGCCCGTTTCCCTGTAGTCTTGAGGATCGATTTAACGGGGCGTGAATTACTCGGCTTTTTTTTCCCTCCCTCCCTCTTTCTCTGTCCCTTTTCGTTGAGTTTTTTCCGTTAAATTTTGGAAGAGATGACGAACATTACCAAATTTTTAAAAAATAATGGAAATGAACAAATAAAAATTTTTATTCACCGCAAAATTCTTTCAAAGAAATAAAATTCAAACTTCTTTATTTCTTTGTATTTTTTTTTCTTTTACATATTTAGTAAAATAGACAGAGAAAGAGAATAGAATCAATTCCAATAGAAAATCATTCTCGAATGGCAATGAATAAGGAGATCCATGGTAACAGCTTATTTGCGTGGGCGGAAATAGGCGGATTTCGGGACTATATCGAGAGTAAAGGCGATTTAACGGAATCCAAGCGATGATAGCCAAAGCTTCCTTCTCAATAATAACTCACTCTCGATGATTCACCTTTTGTCTCCACGCATCGAATCCCCCGACGAATCTTGATATTCCATGCGAACAGTCGCGTGAACTCTTCCATTCTCGATATATACACGTTAACCGTGAGAGTAAAATCGAGTAAAATTCCGATTTCAGGATCCTTTTATTAACCACCTATCCCGTCAAAAAGTCTCGATAAATCGAAATCGAAAAGGTGGAGGGGGGTAGAAAGGCCATCGAACACCAGAGAATCGTGATCGACATCGAGCGTCGCTATCATATCCATCCTTACGATACCAATTACAACGATATTCCAGATTCCACGTGGAATCGCGACAGAAATCGAAAATACCGATATCACACATCCCTTGCGATATCGATCGCAAACCCACGATGCAACACGGTTACAATTTTGAGCCGAAAAAAAGGCTCAACGTTTGGAAAAATCCGTATTGTACGCGGAAAAGGAGGCGAGTGGTGATCTATCAGATTTAATGCGATGTTCGGCCAGGCGTGATTGGAGCGCTCAATCCCGAAACCAGTTTACCCACTGGCCTGGCCGGAGAGAATATTACGTGGCCACGGCCAAAAACTCCGCAATTCCGTGGTGGTGGGTGCGCTCGACGATCGTGGACGTTAATCTGTGTACGCATGGACCATTAATAGTGGCCGACCGATAAATGGATTGCCGTCGATAGTGGCGGCGGTGTAGCGACAGCCATAAGTGGCCAATAGCGTGGAAACGTTTTCCGTCATGGCCTTCGCGTTCTGATGCTGCTGCTTGTCGTTAACTTGTTGTTGTTGCGTGAAAGTTGTTCTCTTCTTTTTTTTTCTTTATCGTGATAGTATTTCTGGATGATGATGATGATAAAGAAATTGATAAGTAGAGATTTACGACGTTCCTTTGATGAAGGAGTATTTCGGTAGTATTTTTCTCGAAGATTTATCATTGGCATCACGGTTTTCTAGATTTTTAAAATATATCTTGAAATCTGTGTATATATGCTTGTTTTTATATGTTTATATTCTCATTATTATGATATAGTTCCATGTCTATTTTTGAAATATTTACAATCGTGTTTTGGAAACAGATAAATGAAAGGGAAAGTAACAATTTCTGAGAACCTCTTACCTACATATTATCGATACGTATTTATTTTAGAAATCAAACGTTTCGCTCTATCGATCTCCATTTAATAGGCGAATCCCATTGGAATACTGGCTACAAACTCATCTACAATTGAATTCAACCCCCGAACGTTCATTTTCTATTCCCAGATATTATGTATTATAGCATGAAACCAATCCTGCTAATATTCAAACACGTATTTCGCGATACGTATCGGTTTGAGCGGACAGGACGGCTATTTTCCAGATGCGAATCGCGCGATTGCTCGTTAATTACGCCCAGGTGGAGGGAGGGTAGGCGGAGGGAAGAGAAGAGGGTTGGACGTTCAAACAACCGGTCTATTAAGGGCTGCTAATTGAAAAATCCGCGGCTCTGTTTGTACGCCGCGGACCGATTACCGGAAAGTCAAACAAAGAAATCGAAAATTCTGTTTGCACCGCGCCAGATACATCGCTAATTGCGCCGGTTCCTCGAGAGGATCGCGCGGACCGCAACCCCGCGCTTAATTAAACCCTCATCCTTGTATTACTCTACGGATCAAATCATCTCTCTTTTTGTATCGTCTTTTCGGCCATTGATCTACTCAGAATTATGGAGATTAGATAGAATAGAAGCTGGAGGACGATTTTGGAACTGTTCTATTCCATCGAAAGTAGGAAGCTTTTTATTTTATGATCTCGCATAGTATTTTTGATTGAGATGCAAGTGATCTCTTTCTTTTCGAATAATATCGTTTATTTTCATTGATCTGTTCGAAATTATATGGAAATTAGATGAATAGAAGAAGACGATTTTGGAACTGTTCTGTTCCATCGAAAATAGGGGAAGCTTTTTATTTTATGGCCTCGCATAGTATTTTTGATTGAGATGCAAGTGATCTCTTTCTTTTCGAATGGTATCGTTTATTGATCTGTTCGAAATTATGGAAATTAGATGAAAGAGGACGATTTTGGAACTGTTCTGTTCTATCGAAAGTAGGGGAAGCTTTTTATTTTATGATCTTGCATATTTTTGATTGAGATGCAAGTGATCTTTCTCTTTTCGAATAATATCGTCTTTTCATCGATCTGCTCGAAATTATGGAACTGAAATGGATTCTAAAAGCTGGAGGACGATTTTGGAATTGTTCTAGAAGTTGGAGAACAATTTTGGAACTGTTCTGTTCTATCGAAAGTAGGGGAAGCTTTTTATTTTATGGCCTCGCATAGTATTTTTGATTGAGATACAAGTGATCTTTCTCTTTTCGAATAGTATCGTCTTTTCATCGATTTGCTCGAAATTATGGAGATGAAGTGGATTCTAGAAGCTGGAGGACGATTTTGGAATTGTTCTAGAAGTTGGAGAACAATTTTGGAATTGTTTTATTCCATCGACAGTAAGGGAAGCTTCTTGTTTTATAATTTCAGCTGATAATATGGAGCTAGATTGTTTCAAATTTATAGAAACTTTATTTTTCTAAAAATTTATTCTCCGATGACCTCTATTTTGAGATATAAATCTGCCTCAAAAGATGGTTTTGGCAATTAGTTTATTAATAGAACGAAAGTAAAAAGACTCTTCCTCGTTATTTCCCTTTGTTTCCATCGATCCGTTTACGGCACAATGCTTTCCTATAATACCTCTTATTGACCTGATTGAAATCTCGTGTTGTAATTGACCAATTGATAGTTGAAAGTATTGTAATGTATGGATTATATAAATGGAATGATTTTAAAATCGATATAAAATTTCTCATCAATTAGAATTTAAATGCAGATCATCTCATCCCCTTACATATAATAAGTATCAGAATATATTTTCTACCTCTTTTTTTCCACCCCATCCATTTTCCCTTTAAAATTCTCCATAAATGCTCAAACATCCCATTATTTATAATAAGCACATTTTCTTACAATAATACTGTGACAATGAAAAATGAATGTGAGGAAATGAAATGATTCCGAAGAAATTCACATTCTGTGAAATATATTCTACGTAACGCTCGAACCTAATGACGTAGAAGAACTAGAATATAACGTAATTATTCCGAAAACGGTCGGCATTCCGATATCCGATCGCGAGCAACAGTCTCTCGCGAAATTGCCAACCTCTCTCCTCTTCCAATCGATTAATCCATCCGCACGAAACAATTTTACATAGACGAACGATAATTGTTCCCAACCACCACGTTCATACGAATAACGAAGTTATCGAAACCTCGAGTATAACCACGAGGCGGGACGCAAATCGAGGAAATCGCTAACTTCATTAATCATTTCTCCCTTCCCCTTTCTCTCTCTTCGATTATTTTCACAGAAATTTTCGCGTCAATCACAGTGTGGCGAGGGCGAGAGAGAGAGAGAAAGAGAGAGAGAGGGGTAGAAAGAGGCCACTCGTGCCAGTTTCCCAGGTAAATCGAGTAAACGGCGGATTCTTGTACCGGATAGGTTTATTGAAACGTATTAAAGCCAGCCAAGCTCCGTTGGAAGATGAAACGATGCTCGTAAATAGACCACCCCCTTTTTTCCCTTTTTCTTTTCTCTCTTCCCCCTCGTGTTCTTTTCTCTTTCTCTTTTCTCCCTCCCCCTAGAGGGGAGGGAGAAGATTGTCGCAATCGGGAAAACAGGATTAAAAGGGATTTAATTTGAAGTTTTCCTCTGAAGCTGAAAAATTCTCTCGCTGTTGGCGCGTAACTCGTGGAAAAACGGCGGGTTAATAAGCGGGTCTGAATTTTTCATCCCTCATCGGTGAGCGGTTTTATTAAATTTACCCTCCTGGCCTACCTCGTTTTCCTCGAGATTCCTCCCCTTTTCAGATCACCGAAATGATAAAAGATTTTTTTTTTTTTTCTTTTTAACAAGAGCCAGTTAACTTTGTATCACAAATCGGCGGAAGATTCGCGTTTTAAATTTTATCTTCTCGAAAAAAAGTTTCCAGAAACGGTGCTCGTCTTTTAGAAGAGGTTGAGGAGGGATCGAAGAATGGAGTGGAATTTCTTTCGTTTATATTTAAAAAAAAATTCGCTCGAGATTCAATATAATATCCCTCTTTCTTTAATCGTTGGTAATTTTCAAAGTATCATCCCTTTTGCCCCCCCCCCTTTCTCGATTATTAACGTACAAAATAAAACGTATTAAAATTTTCCCAAGAACTAGCTTTCTTCGTTAACTTCGTTTTCGAAGAAATTTCCACTTCAACGAGATATATATATATTTTTTCGTTTCTCATGTCGACAGGATTTCATTTCGATCGATTCTTTCTCACTCGAAAAACATAATATTATTACATATTTTTAGAGAAATAATTTTTCAAGAACGTATACAAGGGGTCGTATTTATCGTATCGAGTGGAGGAAAACAAGATCGGATTTATTTTCCTCGGGGAGAGAAACTCTTGCCCGTAAGGATGAGACTTACGAACAATATTTGCCGAACGTGTACGCCACCTCGTCTATTATCGATCGGGAATGACATCGAAACGGTGGAAAATTAACGAAGGGAGAAGAAACAGAATGGCGGAGAATAAATCCTTGCCCCGATGGATCTTAGCTCGCGTGGTCTGTCGATTGTCAGGGGAATTAATTTGTTGAATCATGCCGTTCGAGTCGAGTTGATTGATCGAAAATATACTTTCTAGCAAGAATTTAGATCTAATCTTGTATTTCCAAACGTTAAGGCGACTGTAAAAACAATGGGATGAAACTCATCTTAAAATTTTGATCTTTCTATCGCAAAATTTTTACTATAGAATTTTGCTAGATTTAATATATGTAAAGTTAAAAGTATCGATCTATTGATATTATCGTTAAATTGAAATAGTGAAGCATCTACTGGATTTAGAATATTTACCATTTAACATATGGCGAATTAAAATATTATCGATGGTTGATACAATAAATAGGGATTCAATTCATTTGCATTACGCAAAATTCTGAATTTTAAACTATCAAAACCGCAATTCGTTCGATAACACGTTTTTTTGCTTCCTCTAATCGATTTGTTTCGAAATTTCAATCATTTTAATTCACTATCTCGATCTTTCGAAAAATAAATCGTATCCATTAAGCAACGTAATCAACGTTCCATTATATAAAATATTCCAAGATATTCACGCAACAACCGAACGAAGGCCAACTCGTGCATGCTTGAATTAAAAAACTTTCCCTTCCAGCTTCACAAGCGTGTTTCATTCTCAAAAAAGGAAAAGGAAAAAAAAAAAATTCTTCTCAAGCTCCGTAACAACTGCGCAACCTATTTTCCCCGACGAACCTGCAACTTCTATCCCAACAATTTCACTTTTTTTTTTTCCCTCTCCCTCCCTTCCCCTTTTCCATGTGCAACCGAGTGACAGTCAACGTTTCTCAAAGTTGGTCTCGAGTTATTTGGCGAGCGTCTGACGGTGGAATCGAGCACGGGGAGGGAAAGGAAAAATACACGTTTACTTTTTGGATAGCAAGATCGGGGAGGATCCCTCGATCGACTCGAAAGACTCGAAAGTTCTCGTTCGAGCCGCCTTTCATTTTCTCTCCCCGTGCCCCACATCTTTTCATCCACCTTTCGCGCCGCTCTCCACCACCTTTCTCGACCAGATTCTTCCACCTCCTGAAGGAAGGAGAAAATCGAACACCCGTTGAATTTCTTATTCCCCTGGGGCCACCCTCGACCCTTGGACGAGCTTTTCTTAATTATTTTCGATTCGTTGGAAATGTCTGCTGGACAAAGGGACGTTTCGAAGCATCCGTTTAACAGCTCGTCGATCGATCCATTTTATCTCGAGAAGCACGATTCGATTACTTTCGTTTTGGATCATTCGTAGTTTCGATCTCAGTGTTTCATATTAAAATGTCATCCTTGGAGAAAAATTCTTCTCTATTAATTAGAATTTAAAAAAAAAAAAAAAAAGAAAAGAAAAAGGAAAGAAAAATTGTTCATTTGTACGAAATTTCATCCATTTGCAAACTTGGACGAGACGTTTCATTTAATTTCGAGACTTTATAAAAACGTAACGAGCTTCTCTATTTACTCGTTTCTCCAATTAAAACAATAATAATAACAATAATAATGATAATAATAATAACAATAATAATGATAATAATAATAATAATAATAATAATAATAATAGAATGAAACAAAATAGGACAAATAAATCGATCATTGCTAAAGAGCGATAATTGGTTAAACGAGCGCGACGCGCGATTCGAGTTAAACGAATCATCTGTTTATACGTTAAACGCATTCCCCTAAATCGCGCGTAAACGCTATCAATTCTCATTAAGGGGATGGGGGAGGCGGCGTTAAATCGCGAACACGTCACGCGCAGATCGTGGTTCAACCTGTCGTAAAGCATCGTCGGCCCCCGTCTCATTTTGCGGTTTCGCTTGAAAAATCACGCGGCCGCGTCACCGACACGCGCCCGCTTCCTTCAATTCTCGTTACCCATAAATCTCTGCCCGATGAAATTTCTGGGGAACGGCCCTCCCTCCGTCCAAATCGCGATCGATATCGATGTTCAATATGTTCTCGGTCGAAATGTCTCCCTTTAAAATTCTTCCTCGAACTTTTATTCTTCGTCTTGGACAGATTTGATATTTTTGGTATCGCGGTCGAGGATCTTTGATCGGCTTTAATTCGTTGGGCGCAAAGGGGGAGAAAATTGGGAATAACGAAGATTCTCTTTTTGCGGTGGTGGATTCTCTTTTCGAGGGGTGAGATTGTATTCTTGCGCCGAGGTTGAGGTCGAGGATAAAAGTAGAGCGGTTATCGGAATTCGATGATAGTTATCCGTTTACTCGTTTCGTAAATCTTAGGTCTAATTTTGGTTAATAAATATCAAATAGCGTAATTTTTTAATGACACAATGTTTTATTAATCTCTCAAAGGATTAATTCAAATCCTCCCCCTTTTGACTAATTATCGAATACATCATATATATTTTTTATCAGTCAATCAAATCTCTTATCTCATTCTTTAAAAAATTTCACTCTTCAACAAACAAATATATTTTCGCTAAATTTCTTTAAGTTTCCAAGTAATCCTCGAATTCTCGCTCGAAACAAATTTCACTCATTCCCGACAAAACAATTTCAAAATATCGATTCTTTAATTGTCAAAAATCCTCCAAAAAATAAAATTCCACCACAAATAAAATTTTCACCGTTCAATATAAGGATAAGAATCGTCGAGGGATGATCGAGAACGTCAAAAATTGATTCATACGTGACGAGGGGAACGTCGGTCCACCCTCTCGTACGTTTTTCCATGTTCGTCATTACTGGACACCTTTCACCTATTTGCGGACGCATCCGTGGCTCGCTCTTCCGCGTCCAATTAGTCGATGCGACAATGCAGCCCTGCGGTTGTTCACGAGTTTGCACGAACTCGCGATATTAACGGCCGCGGTCGTTAGGGATTCCGGCTGAGTCCCGTGAACCCTTGATAATTGGCGACACCGACCCGTGTAAATTCGATGTGCGGATCTTTAACGACGGATCTCTCGAACCAACTCTTCTCCCTCCTTTTCTCGCTCGTCACACGTTAGAGGAAGGTTAACGAGTGTGATTTTTTTTTTCTTCGGAAGTTTTATTAATTGTGAAACATACGATCAAACCTTAGGTATTTATTATAAGGTTTTAATTGTAAGTTAATATAAAACGAGAGGGAATGAGTTTTAAGTCCATAACGACGGATCTCTCGAACTCTTCTCCCTTCTTTTCTCGTTCGTCACACGTTAGAGGGAGGTTAATGAGTGTGACTTTTTTTTTTCGGAAGTTTTAATAATTGTGAAACAAGTCATACGATCAAATCTTAGTAATTAAAACCTTATTATTTATAAGGTTTTAATTGTAAGTTAATATAAAACGAGATAAAGGGAATAGGAAATAGTTTTAAGTCCATAAGGACTCTCGAACCAACTCTTCTCCTTCCTTTTCTCTCTCGTCACATTTTAGAGAAAGGTTAACGAGTGTGACTTTTTTTTTCTTCGGAAGTTTTATTAATTGTGAAACAAGTCAATCAAATCTTAGGTATTTATTATAAGGTTTTAGTTATAAATTAATATAAGGATTTTAAGTCCATCGTTGAGAGCAATTATCCGATTCGATGATTTATAATGACAAGGAATGATATATTCTATTGGTATCGCGATTTCATTATTGGTTGCAAGTTGTTCGGTGCGAAAATAGATAGAGAGATTTCGATTTGATTCGATTGAAGATTTTGCAAGGAATGGGAAGAATTTTTTGGTAAAAGAGGAATGGAACGAAGAGGTGATGAAATTGAAAGATGAAGAATTGTCCATCAAATCGAATGTGATCACGAATGATTGCATACTTTACTTTCTTTCTAGATGACGAACGAAACTTCTGGCGATTTCAAATAAAATTCGAGGGACGAAATATATTTGAACCGTTTCTTCTACGTTTGTTTCATATTTTATAAATGCTAGTGTCAGAATGTTGTATTCGCTTTCGTGCAATGCACGTTAGGAAAGAGAATTTCTAAGGAATGTTTAGATTGTAAAACTTTTAAAAAGTTTGGAAAAGAAGAGTGTTGGAGGGAAAGTTTGAAACGTGGATTGAAGAGAAGGGAATTTTTTTATGTGAAAAATTTAAACTGAAAAGATATTTATGATTCTTATTTTCATTAGCTTTAATTGATATTGCAAAAAAATCTCTTCCAATAAATTATATTTTAAACATAATTTTATAAAATTGTAATAATACTTCAATCTATTTTCAATCTACTTCAAAAATTTTATCTATTATTCTAAATTAATTTTTCGCCTCTCGTGAAATATTATTCAAGAGGTAAACTTTTATTATTAAAATATTGATCCGCAAAGCAGGAGTTGCTTAAACTTGGAAATATTAATGAAAGTTAATAGAGCAAGATCGAGGGAAGGATGATAAGCACGGAGAAGTGGAGGACAATGTTTATTAAAGAAGCTCGTACAGGAAGCTCGAGAGGGAAAAAGCTATAATTTTTATCAAAGAAACATTCTATTCGTGTTACAGTAATGATTCACGAACAAAATCTCGCGGAACAATGTCTTGCATTCTGACAAAAACTTTACAGCAAAGACCTTGTTCTTGTTCCAGGTCGAGTATTTTCTCACGAAAATCGCTCCAATTTTGTGTCTTGATATTATAAATCGAAGGAATCGGTATGAATAGAATTCGTTTGCTATCTGATGAATGAAAACCGAATTTTCTCTTTCGAATTTTCGAAACGAGACAAATTACGTTTCTTCTGATACGAAATATGAATTATTCTTAAAACAAATTTCGTTCGAATTTGAATTTTCAATGAATTAAATTATACATCTCGAATGAAATTTGGATTCTTCTTAAGAAAAGCTTGGCACTTTGAAATTCATAGAAATTTTCCAAAGTTCTCAATTTATATCCAGATTCTTTACCTGGATAGTTTAAAATGAAAATTTGATAGAATAAAATTGTCAGGAAAATTTTCTTATTTAATTTGAGATCAAATCAGTTTTTCCTTATAATAATTTAAGACAAATTCTTAAAAATTCTCCACGATGATTCAATTTAAATCGAGACTCATTTAAAGCGAAGTATCGAAGGAAATAAAATTCCCAGCAATTTTCCAATCTTCTCAATTCGGATTTAAATCCTTCTTTTTCGTTATCCTCCTCTTTAAATAAAAAAACAATCGATCGAGCGGATCCGGGGTTTATTCTAGGCAATCGAAGCAAATGAAGCCGAGAAGTATAACGGTGGGGTGACGACAAACGTACCAGAAATTACAGCAACCACCCGTGCAAGTCGCTTCTTTTTTACAATAATAATTGCTCACTTTAACTCGATGTTTTTCTATATTTAGAGGAAATTTCTCGTCGTCCCGTAGCCGACGAGCGAAGTCATACGAACACCCTCCATGAGTTACAGTTTAATTTTAAATCCTTTCTTTTCCTCTCTCTCTCTCTCTTTTTTCCTTTAAATGAAAAAGCATTTCTGTTACAAAGTTATATACAAAAATTCATTTTAAAATTATTTCGAAGTTTCGTGCTTTTTTTTTTTAGAAAAAAACTTTCTTTCTCACTTCGTACACATTCGAACCGCAAATTTATTTTTCATCCCAATTTCAATTTTATCCCCAATTTTATCCCTCTTCGCCAAAACAAAGCGTTGATTAATAAAATCGATGGATTAATTCCTCTCGGTTGGGTGAATTTAATTCATAATCAGGTTTAATTAAGAGTCGTTAGTCGAGTAAATCTCACATGTTGAAAGTGACGAGCAGAGAGTAACGTGACACCGTGAATCCTCGCGCGACCCGAGGGGTCGGCGAAAAAGGAAGGAAGGAAGGAAAGCTGACAGGGGAGCGACAGATAGAAGCGAGGCAGCGATATAATGGCCTCTGTCCTGTTTCCCAACAGTTGGCCGGAAAATGCTTCAGCAATAGCGTTGCCAGGCCAGACAGGGACCGGAAGGGGGGAGCAAGATGCCTGGAGGAAGACCACCCTGTTCGCCACGCTCCACCGAAATATAACGATCTTCCATTAACCGGCCGTGATCGCCATCTTAGCTTAGGAAGGGGTTGCCAAGTCGACGCAAAATTCCTTCATCGTT
>NW_006263723.1:647-2048 GCF_000469605.1 Apis dorsata | reverse complement strand
CAAATTCTAGTTTTTTTTTTTTTTTCTTTTAAGTAATCCTATATTTTCTTCTTTAAGAATCTTAGAATTCAATTTTTGCTCGTTCGTCCAGGAAATCTCTCTCTACTGGATAAATTTGATTTTGGTAATTTTAATTTTCGTTCATCTTGAATGAGAATTAATCGATTAATTCTTTACGATTTGACTTTGAACTTTGCAAATTATTGAATCATTGAACGAGGCAATTGTCGATTATTATTTTTACATATTTTTAAGTTAAAAAAAATATAATCTTCGTTTTGAATTTATGATTCTCGTTCGTTGTCGCTCGTTCGAATCGATTGTGTTCGTTTCGTCGCTTCGGAGTTGGGGTCAAATACTTTTCCAAGAATTTCCAAGAAACGGAGAAACAACTGTCTCTGGACAAGCGAGGGATTCTATCGCGAGTTCGCGTAAAAGGAAAGAACAATTCTTAGGTGCAGCAATCCTCGAAGGAAATTATTTCCAAAGCGTGCACCAACATCTCGTGGCCGCCTCCAGATGCAAGGGTAATGCGGTCCTGAGGCACCGAGCATGAAAATTTCAAGGAACTCGTTTGCTAGTTCGATTCGAGGCGCCTTGGCCTGCATTCGATGCGCGCACGTATACATACAATGCATACAGGGTGTCTCAACGGATTCTGCAAAGCGAACGTGGAAGATAAAGAAAAAAAAAGAAAAGAAAATGGTAAAGATTTTTTTTCAAAGTTCAAGAATCGAATATAAACGTATCTGATTTATTCTTAATCGAATACGAACAAGTTATTAATAGAATATGTCGACTGACAATTTTCAAATTCAATTTTCTAATTTATACACACGATTTTTGGAATGAAATGTTTAATCACTTCGTTTTTACAGCCGGATGGTAGAATTAAAAAATATACTGATTACTTTATATTATTCATTATTTTGAATATTTCGTTTGTTTTTCATAATATTAAAAAACTTTTCAGATAAAAATTAAATGGCTTCGAAAAGGAAACATTCTTATGTTCTTAATTTTTCCATATGTTGATCCATAGAAGATTTATGAAAGTTAAGGTTGATTTTTTAAATAGAATTTTACATTTTTAAATGCTTCAATAAATGCATCTTATCATTCTCTATAAAAAAAAAAAAGTATTAAATCCCATATAGCAAATGACTCGTAGTTTAAAAAATAATTTAAATCAATTAAATATTTTTTAAACTTTTGATAGTATTATGCTATGAATGCCTTAGTACTTTTTTATAGAGAATACCGTGTTGCATCTATTAGATCATTAAAAGATATATAATTCTTTTTAAAGAAACAACGTTAATTTCCATAAGGCTTCAATGTGACCATTTGTGAAAACATTAAAAAAGAGAACATTCCTCTGCTCAAACCATATAATATACT
>NW_006263723.1:0-619 GCF_000469605.1 Apis dorsata | reverse complement strand
TTTTAATATCTCATTATGAAATATTAATGAGATATTAAAATAATAACCCATCCTATATTTCCCACAACCCTTTAGAATTAAGTAAACTGTTAAAAAATGACTAATTCCTGAGAAAATGATATAAAAGGTAAGTACAAGAAGGTAAGTATAAAAGGTAAGTATAAATTGTATACTACTCTTCTTATAACTGTATTATTTAAAAAAAAAACGAAAAGTAGATAAAAATATCAGTCATGCAATTCTAAGAAAAACTTGTACCATATCTCATTAACTTATATTTTCCTAATACAATGTTAAAAATTCAACTAAAAATTTGTATTCGGAAATTGGACTTTGTATTAGGAAAACATGATACGATAGGAGGTTATTCAAGAAATATTTCCAAGAATATTGGTAATTCTTAGAAATGACGTCAAATTCTCGGAATCTCTAAAATTCCTGGAATCTGCTAAATGAGACGAACGAATAAAATTTTAGNTGATATATCTCCCTTGTTTTTCGAGATATTAAAAAATGTTTCAAATAAAAATTGTGCGGTTTCATGGGATGCATGTTTCTCTGCTGTTTATTTTTTTATATATAGAAGCGTAAGGGATTTATAGCAATGAATGTTGTTTGT
>NW_006263722.1:56330-58195 GCF_000469605.1 Apis dorsata | reverse complement strand
AATGGAACATTTGATATATCAATTAATATTATTATGATATTATTATAATATTATATATATATATATATAGAAAAGAGATATGTATTGAAATATTAATTTATTTTCAACAAACATGATTAGTTTAGAAAATATTTTAACTTGAAATCAAAATTAATATTTGAATTTCTTGTTTTTAAATCCGATATATTTCTTAAAAAATTCAAATTAAAATATCTTTTATAACAATTATAAATATCTTTTAAAACAATTTTATTAAATTTAATAATTAATTTAATTTTGTTAAAAATATATTAATATTTTTTTATATGATATATTTTTATTTTTTATATTTTTTATAGGAAACAATTTATTAATTTTATAATTTAAAAATTATATAATTTCATTCAAAAAAATTAAGTTACTTATCTTTTCCTAATACTATAAAGTAAATGGGAAAAATATAATATAATAAAAAATATTACATACGTTTGTTCAAGAATTTCTGGACTCATATATCGTTTTGTACCTTGTTTCAAATCAATTCTATCTGTAGCTAATCGATCTTGTGTTACTGCTAATGCAAAATCAGCAATTACACAACTACCATTAGTTTTAACAAGAATATTTTTAGATTTCAAATTACGATGTGCCATAGCAGGTTTTCCTCTTGTTCCATGAATTTCTGTATGTAAATAAAGTAATCCATTCACAATACTCAAGCAGATATTGAGTGTTTGATGATGTGTTAAAGAATGAGGTGTTCGATTTAAATAATCGAAAAGTGAGCCTATTGGATGATAATGTGTTACTAGCCAAAGTTGAGTACAACTTGCTCTACTTGTCATATCACTCCCAACATATCCAAGAATGTTATCATGTCTTGATGGTAATAATTGAGAATAAACTTCTGTTTCACGAGCCCAAGCTGCTTCATCACGTGAAAAATATATTTTTACAGCAACATTTTCACCATGCCATATTCCTCTCCAAACTTCTCCACCAAATCCACCATTACCGCCACTACCAAGACATTCTACTAATGCTACTTGTTTAGCTAATGTTCGTTGTACTAATAATGGTAATCCAGATCCTGATCCACTGGTTAAACTTCTTCCATCCAAATATTCCTATATATTTCATAACATACAATTTATATAATATTTAAATTTCATAGAAAATTTTTATAAATAAATAAAATAAAAGAAATAATGTAAAATAAAAAAAAATCAATTTATTTATCAATTATATCTATAAACTTTTATTTTAATTATTTAATTATTTATTTCTAGGCAAAAAATTTAAAAATTTTATTTTTATGTTATATCGAACAAGAATAAATTGTTTATAACTTCATATTTTTATTTTTAAATGAAATATTTCAAAAACTCATATAATATTTTTTTCTTATTTTTATTCATAAAATATGTTTATAGTTTGATTAAAAGAAACTTTGGGATATACTTAAATTTTATTTTAAAGAATAAACATAATATTAATAATAAAATTAAACAATAATAGAATTAAATATGATTTAATAGTATAAATAAAAAAATAAATTTTTTAATATTCAAGTTTTTGGATTTCAAATCTTTAAAGCATCTAAATTATACATTATAATATTTTTATTACTTAGATTATTATATTATATTTTTATATATTAGATTATTTATATTATATTTTTTCATATCTAATATCATTTTTTTTTGAAAGTTTGAAATGCTTCAAAAGATATTTAGATATTAGATATTATACATATAATATATATAATATTTTGTTTTAGTTTCAATTAATAGAATGAAAAATTTTTTAATAGAAAATTTAAACTTAATATTTCTAATTGATCTGCTATTTTTACATTTTTATTAATTTTATATTTTTTATATTTT
>NW_006263722.1:46716-55846 GCF_000469605.1 Apis dorsata | reverse complement strand
ATTATTTATTAATATGTTTCATTTTAAATATGTACAGTATTTAGTGTACTATATAAACTATTAAATTTAAATTGAATTATGTACTTACTATTTAATATTTCATTGCATTTAAATATTTGAATATTAAAAAAATTTCTTGATATTTAAGTATTCATATAAAAGAAATAAGCTATTATATCTTTCATAAAATATAAAAATAATTTAAAATCTAAATATATCGATTAATAAAAAATATTAACAAAAATATATTAAATGAATATCTAAATAAATATATATTTTCTATATCTTTTAATAAATAAAATTTATTATATATTTAATATTTATATAATTGATCTATTTTTTATTAACAAAAAATAAATTGCAAGATATTATATCATCCTATATTCCAGCAATAGAATCCAACCATAGAATTCAAAATTATATTAACTTAATAATTTGTTTTAAAAAATATTAAAATGAAAAAATTATGTATAATTTTTTTTAACAATATCTAAAAAAAATTTATCAGAAATATAATGTTAATATATTTGTGAGATACTTTTTTATAATTAATTCTAGAAGTCAAAATAAATATAAAAATATTGCTTAAAACTTATTTATTAAATTATAAACAATTGAAATTTTAATCATTATAGGCATTAGAAGTTTTTATGGAATGAAGCGAAGAGCAAAAGATAGAGTCATTTAATATTTTTATATATTAACATATTTTTTTTTTATCTTTAGAATCAAAAGTTAATAAATATATTAACTCTTTATACTTAATATTTTTTACTAATTTATCTTAAATGATTACTTATTATATATATATTTTAGTTATATATCATTTAATTTCTATATATTTTAACATTTTCATTATCCATGATAAAATTATACATTATCTCAAGATATCAAATATAAATAATAAATGATTTTATTTAAGAATTTTAGTTTTTTCTTCAATTATTTTTATATATAGAATTTTACATATAGAATTAGTCTATGTATAATTCATTTTGAAATATCTCTTTTTTACTAATTTATTTTTAAGTTCAAATAACTACTACAAATAACATTACATGACATACCTTTAATGTGCTATCACCAGCTGCAGTTGCTTTTAGTTCATGAGAATGATACATATTAGTGGATGTTGGAGAAGAAAATGAAAAATGTAGAATAGACGATTCCATTTCAGAATCTATAACAAGTTTATTACGCCTTGCAGTCAAAGTCCTTTTTCTACGAGTCCTACATACCAATAAATAAAATAATATTATTCCAGCAATTATACAGAATCCAATCATAGGACCCAAAATTGCCAATGTTAATTTAATTGCATAATTTTCTTCAACAATATCTAAAAAAAATATTAAAATATTAGAAAATAGATTATAGATTATAGATTAAATAAATATATAAATAAAATTTAAATATGATGTAACATTACATATTTACCTCCATTAAAACCATGTAATATTGGAAATGGTCCATCATTGCAGAAATCTGTTTGACAACATTCAACATAATATTGTACACCTTTTAAAGATCCACTAACATGTCTTTTTTTATTATCATTTTGAATTATACGTGGTGGTAATTGTTTATTACATATCAATAACATTTGATCTATTGATGACGTACATCCTCTACTTACACTTTCTATACCATCTGATTGTCTTACTCTAGATTTCCAGCACTATTAAACATTAAAAAATATATTATTTTCTCTAATATTCTTTAATTCAATCATTTTATCTATAATAATATAAAAAACATTACAGTAACTGCATTATAACAGATATCAGAATGTAAACAATCTGGCCCCTCGCAAGTATGACATTTAAAACGCTGTTGTCCCATTGAACTGCTATTAAAAACCATAATATCTATAGATTTTTGTGGTTCTTCACTTTCAACAGAAAAATCATGTTCTAATAAAGTAAACTTCTCTTCTTCTCCTAAAAACGATTCCTGTTAACCATTGAAATATATTTCAAGACATTATGAAGCATTGTTTTTTTGATGAAGCAAATGTATATTTATATTATTTAGATATAAGATATATTAAATTTCAAATTAATAAAAAAAAAATAAAAAAAATTCAATTTAAAGAATAACAATAAATAGATGTTAGATACTACAAAATATTAAATAAAAGTAAAATTAAAATTTTATTTTTAAATTGTTATATCCAAATATTTTCCAAATAATTATTTATTATTAGTTATTATACAAATAAAATATTTATTTAATTGAAAAATATATATTTGCACACCTGGACATAATTTTAGTGTCAATGATAATATAAAATATGTGATAAACATAAAATCCGCCATTGTCATGCAGGTCAAAACATTGAAAAACTAAAATCAATTCGATACTTTTTCAAAATTTTCTTTTATATGTGTTTGTCTATAATAAAATAAAAATTTCTAATTCTAAACATCAATGAAAAATTTAACATACATGCGATCAACATTGAATTGGCGGTATTTTATTTTCATATTAAAAAAAGAAATATCTACAGATGGCACTACCATCGTTATTCCATTCATATGATGCATCTAACTATATATATTGTATGTACAAAAATATAGCATGTATGCTTGGTATGTATCACGTGAACTTGGCTTTAGTATATTTAGTAACAGCAATATATAAATTGAGAACGAAATAAGAAATCATTTGTACATATATGAAATTTGTTCATCGTTGAATGTGATTAGTATGACAAAAAAAATTAAAATATAAAAAATATTATGTTTAGATAAATAAATTTAAAAAATAACTGAAATTTAAAAAAGAATATTATAATTGTTTAATATTTTTTATATGTTTTTAACAGATTTTGATAAAATTAAAATGTTTTAATTTTAAAAATTCAGTGATTTAAAAATTATTTATATGCAAAGTTCTATAGGAAAGTTCTATAGGAATTATAGGAACTGTTAGGAATTTTTATAAATTTATGTTATATTGAATTTTTATTCAATCTATTTAGAAAATAAAAATACTAACGCACAAATTTAAATTATTTTTCATTTACAGAATTCCATATCATATAATTAATATTATGATATCATTTATTAAATCAGTTATTAATAATTAATAAAAATTACATTCACTATAAATATATACATACGCTAAATCATTATCATAATATTATTTTTTTTCTTAATTTCTTCGTATAAAAAAAATATAAGAATAAATATAGACATGTTAAATATAATAAAATATAATAAAATAGAATAAAAAAGATAAATTATGTCATAGTATTTTACAATTATATATATATATGTATATAAATACTTATTTATCATAATGAAAACATTATAAAAGAAGCAAATAAAATAGAAGATGCAGAATATGAAAAGTAGGAAATCATTTATTTAAAATGTTCATGATTTCGAAATAAATAAAAAAAAATCAAATCATATACTATTATTAGCGAAAGATCAATATTTATAATATACAAAACAATGTAACATAAAAGAAAATTGTATATGTAACATAAAAGAAAATTGATAAAAACATTAATTACATCAGAATGTAAAATATAAAATATTATATAATAATAAATAAAAATTTATTTATTCATATTATTAATTTCTCTAAATAATTATTTTTTAAATATAAGAATTTTTTATTATTTAAAAATTATAAATAAATTTTTAATTTGCAATTTTTTAAAAAAGTTTTTTTAAAGATCTTATCATATTACTTAAAATTTACTTATTATGTTACTTAGAATTTATAAAATTATAATATATAATCAAAAAATGATACTTATTATAAACGATTCCTGTTAACCATTGAAATGAAACTAGTGAAATTTAACATGATTTTAAATTCCGTAAAAAAATATATTAAATTTTTGAAAATAAAATACATTTTTTAGATTTTCGAATTTTATAAATTGTCAAAAAAATTACATATAAGATAATATATAATATATATATAAGACTAGAAATCAATTATATAATATAAGGTTCTAATAATTTGTGAAAAATTTTTTCCTTTGTTTCAACAAACGATTTTAATGAATTATGAATAAATTATGAATAAATTATGAATAAAAAATATTGACTAATCATTAAATGCGTAAATCTGTTGCGTTGCAATATTAAATATAATATTAGATATATAGTATTGGCGAGTTATCAGTTTGATTCATGTTATACTGACTGTTTTCAAATTGCCAGTACCTAACGCTACCGTCACGTGAAAATGCCCAATATTTCTGTTTAATATTTTATAAAAGTGATTTTATTTAATTCGAAAAATTAATAATCAATTAAAATATAACATAATCTCTATAAACTAGCCTATATTGTAATTATATTATTATTTTTAATAATTCTTTTATATATAATACATAATACATATAATACATTAATACATTTCATATATACTTTTAATTAATAATTTTATTATATTTTTAAGAAATAATCTGATCAAATTTTAAATGAAACTATAATCTTTCAAATTTTATTATGATTTTTCAAATTTAAATTCATCAAATTCGATTCTTTTAAATGTCAAACTATTTATAAATAAATATATATTCGAATTTTACAATCTCTAATCAAAAAATTAAGATTACAATTTTCAATTTTTTTTGTATTTTTAATACAGCATTTAATAATAATATTTATTACTATTAAATATTTTTATAATTATTTATATATTTTTTCTGATTTGTTTTGTATGTATTTTATCATATCTTTTATTTTTGAATGATGTTAAAGTCTAACTTAATAAGATTTTGAATATTATTTGAGATAATGAGATATCTAAACTGCTACATTTATGCTATATCTATAGTTGTAGAACTGTATAATTGTATTGTGAATTTTGAATGAACTGATAATAATTGATTTTAACTATTTAGAATTAGCTGATTGGCAACTGAATTCTATCTAACTCTGATTTGAACTATATCTATGCTGAATTCTATCTGATTCTGGAAAATTATCACGTATCTTAGTTTTTTCTTCAATCATATCATATTTTCTGTGAAAATACAAATTAAAAAGAATTAAAAAGAATTAATAATCGCGCTAGGATGATTCTAAGAATGAACCTCGCGAAGCAGCGTATGGGGAAGATCCTTGCGACCGCTTCTACACTTTTATTGCAAGATATTTGGCATGCAAGTGTGATTTCTAAAATGATTATCGCTATTATATCTTAATTTCTATTAAATATCTAAAAAACTGTAAAGAATTGTATATAAATTATTATTAAAACCTAAACTGTTGAAAATATTAGAGATATTGATAATGAAATTCAAGCTATCGCTTCACAAATTAGTCCTGGTTTTATCCTTATCGGATGATTTGTATACAATATTTGTATGTAAATGTGAATTTCAATATTCTCAATTAGATTCACAAAACAATTGCTTGATCATATAGTAGGATAATAAAAAATAATATTATATATTATAAAATATAAATTATTAATATGTATATGCAAAATACATTAATAATTAATAAAATTTGTAATTTAAAACTTTATTCAAATTTTATGAAAAATGTTGAAAATTCTGAATCATCTTAATTTTTTGATCAAATAATATTAGGTTTGAAATATTATATATTATATTATGCTATAAATTTTGTATACTATATATATAATTCCAATATTTTGTATATATAACATTATTTTTTATGCATAATAATAATATCTCACAAATTTTTTGTATTGGATTTGATTTAGAAATACAGAGAATAAAAAATATTTTACCGATTCTAAATAAATTAAATATTTTCAAATCAGTGAAGATCTCTTAAAAAAGCTTGTTTTGATCTTAATATGAAAATTTAAAATTAAATTTTTTTTTGAGATAATGAGATATCTAATCCTATATATTCTTATTCTGCAAATCAAACTTATTATTTATCACAATTTAATCATTTTCATCATAAAAAAAAAATAAAAAAATATAATAAAAAATTTAAAAAAATAAAAAAAATAAAAAATAATAAAAAAAATTTATTTAAATCAATTACTTATTAGTGATTTTTATATTTTGAATAAATCATATATCAATTTTATCATTTCACTGATATATTGATATAATTAAATTAAATGCTTTCATTTGTTTTCAGAATTTTTTTGAGAACTTTTACTTTTTAATAATTAATAGAAANAATAGAATAAATTTTTAAAATGTAAAAATTTTATAATACTATTAAATGTTCTATTATTCTATTGTAAAAAAAATTTCAAACAAAATGATATTTAAAATATTGAAACTTTGCTGGTTAATTTCATCTGCTCAAAAAGATTTTCCGTCAAAAAAAATTATTGCGTAACTTATTATGTTTATATATACAAATTTGCAATAAAATGAAAATTTTCGAATTAGATAATTTTTTTAAATATATTATTTATTATATTATTTTACATTTTTAGTTGATTGTAATTGCAAATGGATAAAAAAATAACTACAGACCATTAGCATGAAATAAATATTTTATATAGCATAATTTGACAAGTATTTTATTATTAAAAATAATAATATAAGAAATTTATTATGATATAAATATATAAGTATTATAAATTGATAAATTTATAACGTTATAACATTTAATTATTAAACATTTATAATTAAAACATTTATAATTATTAAACAATTCTATAATTATATTCAGCAAATTTCAAACTTTAAATTAGTATGTATAAATATAATTTAAAGGCATTAAGTTTAAATTTTGAATTTTATACATTTTTGAAATTTTATATGTAATAATAACAACTTTAAGAATTAATAACAATTTTATCTTCGATTAAATAGGAAACAATTAAACATCTCTATTGACAAAATTCAATATTTTATAATAGTTATATAATTATGTGAAGGACAATTTTGAATATTTTTCGATATTTTCGATTTTTAATATAAAAAATTAATTGTAATATAAAAAAAAATTCGTAAAGAAATTCAATTTTGTAAATACATTATGTCTAAATTTTTATTAATTATTATATTAATGCCAAAAATAGCAGCATTTTTCATATAAAAATTTATAGTTTTTTATATTCTTTAGTCGTTTTTTTAATATTATAATAAATATATCTTATTTTTTTAAAAATTATTGTTTTCTAATATTTTTCTAATATTTCTAATATTCTAATATTTTTAAAAATATTAGAATAGAGAATCTATCTACATTATATTTTTTTAAAAATAAATATATCTATAAATATCTGTAAATGTATTAAGAAATAAATATTTAATATGATTCCAAAAAAAAAAAAAAATAATATGATTTCAAAAAGAAATAAAAAATTATAAAAAAAATATATATTTAAAATAATAAAATAAAAATATAATAAAATAAAAACTATAAAAAATTATATAATATTACATTATATTTTGTATAATTTATATATACATTATATTATATATAAAATAAATTCATAATGAAATATTCATAATAAAACTAAATATAATGCTGATTTTTCAACTTTATTATTTTAAATATTTGATTATTTTAAATATTTGATTATGACATATTATTTTTCTTTTCTCCTTTTAGAATCATGGATTCAAACAATATATTTAAATAATAAATAATATTTTAATTCTTTAAAAGTAAAATACAAATCAAAAATTATAAGTTACAATTTTTCATTGTAAGAGAGTCTAATATTTTTAATATTCATTGAAATATTATTATAAATATTTAGGAACAATTAATAGTCATTAAAATTTTATAATTTTAAACCGTAGATTTAAATTATGCTAATCAATATATATATAAGTACATAATTTAATTAACAAATGTTATAATATATATATATATTAAAACACATATAAAATGTGTATTATAAATAATAATTAACATATATATATATAATTATATATTTTTCTATATATATAAAATATATATATTATATGTATATGTATATAATACAATTATGTATTTTTTGAAATAATTATTATCAATATTTTTGTAAAATATTTCTGAAAAATTTTCTATATTTCATAATCAATTAAATGATCTTGTAAAGATCATTATTGTTGCGAATCTATATTGCTATCTATATTGCTATATAATTTATTGAATAATTATTAAATTGATTGAAATAAATTGTAGTATTAATTTTCTTACATTTTGAAAATGTGACAAATATTTAAATTATTATTATTAATTAAATTTAAGTTATAAATGATTTAATGTAAAGATATATTGAATTTTAATATCTAATATAAAGAACATATTTAAAAGCTACCTTGGAGTAAGAACAATATTCATTAATTTTCATTTCATTAATTCAATAATTATAGAAATATATCATTATTAAATATATCAGTTATTAAATATGAAAACAATATATAATATATATATACTATTATTATATATTTCATTATATATAATGCTGTATATAAAGAAAATTATTACATAGCCGTTGTATAACATTTCACAATATATTATAAATTGAATAGATATATTTAAAGAAATATTAAAAAATAATTGCAATAAAAAGACGATAAAAAAAAATTGACAATATATTCAATAAGAATTTAAAGATTGTAATTATAACATGAAATTCTGAATTATACTATTGAAAGTAGAGTGACAAACTAAATTTTAATGAATTCATTAAGTCTAATAAACAATGAATGAAGATCATAAGTCATAATCAATATTAAAATTTTCTACCTCTGATGGAATTTTTGTCTTAACCAATATTTTCATAAAAATAATTTTTTTATTTATTCATATCTTCAACATTTTCATTATTTAATTTACATTTTATTGTTATGTTATTATTATTATGTTTTATTTTATAGTTTACATATTATTATAATTTTTTTATTTTTTTTTTAAATTATACACAATTATTATTATTATTAGATATATTTTACAATATTTAAAGTAAAATAATATTCTAAATAAATAATTTAAAATAATTATTTCAAATACTTTATTATTTTATTATTTTATAAATTACATAAGAAAAATAATTTTATTTTGTGAAAAATAATATAATATATATTGTTGACTGGGCAGTGAAAAACAACAAATAAAAATATACGGGTTTAGCTGAATGAATATATTTGATTATACGTGACTGCACGTATCTGTTTATAAAACATTTGAAATACGTGTATCGAAGAGAAACAAATAGCTAT
>NW_006263722.1:45750-46473 GCF_000469605.1 Apis dorsata | reverse complement strand
ATTCTATAACACTCCCACTAAAAGTAAACTGAAATTTGTTTAGTGTGTGTATGTTTATTATGTCTGAGTGTTATAGTTCTATATGTCTATCATGTCTTCGATACTTTTAATATTCAATCGATTTTTTTGTATTTCAAATTGTTCTTCTTAAAGGTTTTATTAATAGATCTGCCTGCTGATCTTCCGATGCTATATATTGCAGAAGAAACTCCTTCTCGTTAAATTTGTCTCGAATAAAGTGATAATCCATATGCCAATATATGTCAATATGCTTACTTCTTCTATGAAATTCTGGGTTTTTAATAAGCTTGATTGCGCTCAAATTATCCATGTAAAGAGTTGTTATAAGGTTCTTGAATATAACTAGATCATTAATCAAAGTTTTCATCCATATGATCTCTTTTACAGTTTGATTAGCTGCTATATATTCGGCTTCAGTACTGGATAGAGCTATTGTTCACTGTCGTGTTGACCCCCAAGCTATTGCGTAATTTTAATACAACATCAGTAGTGGATTTTCTCGTTTTAGTCTCCAGCATAATCTGCATCGCTGAATGCTTTATATGATTTAATATGATTACTCTGTTAAGTTGAATAATGAATACTGTATTTTATTGTTCCTTTTAGATACTTGAAAATTCTCTTTACTTTCTAGTGAATTTTGTTAGGTTTTTCTAAATATTGACTGACTTTGTTTATTTTATGTGCCTCCACGCACAGTTA
>NW_006263722.1:40440-45157 GCF_000469605.1 Apis dorsata | reverse complement strand
CTTGAATATATTTTCTATCGCCTATCTTAATATTCTCTACTGTTAATTAAATTTTTTATACGACGAGAACCATTCGCGACGATTTGACATGTGCTCAGTCGCATCTGAATTCATGTGCCATGCATCATTGGATATTTCTAAATTATATTCTGCAGACATGGCTCCAATAAGTGTCTCTTCTTTCCTTCCTTTGTATTTTTCGTTTGCTGCTTTTCGGTTTCTACATTCCTTGATCCAATGACCTGGTTTATAGCAATAATGACATACGCCTAGTTTAACATTGCCTTTTTTGAAATTTTTCTTGTATTGATGCTTATTGGCAGTAAAAGCAATATTCTCTGCCCTTTCTTCGGTTCCTATCCTTGTTTCCTCAATGGTGAGCCTTGAAATAAGATTTGCGAGAGTTCTTTCGTTGGGTTGAGTTGATTTCCACGTACTAATAAAATATTTGAATGATGGAGGTAATGTCATGAGTATTTTAGTAATAATCATTTGATTTGGAATTTTCTCACCCAGAGTTTGTAATCGATGTGCAAGATTCTCGATTTTTACGATTTTAGCGACATCATCGCTCGATTCCTTCTCGTAATTGTACCATTGCTGCAACAGCATGTGTATACTAGTATCAGATTTTTCTTCGTAAACAGATTCCAGCTTTTTCTACATATTCTTAGCCGATTCACAATTGATAATATGCAAAAGTGGTTTTTCATCCACTGATATGGCAATTATGCGTTGAGCTAACTGTCAAGTTTTGTCCAAGCAGCGCGCGCTCGATTTGCCGCATCATCTCCTGATACAGGAAGAATTGATTCATCTGTAACTATTTCTCATGCAGGATTTCAAAATAACGCGCACTTGAAATTTCTATGAGGCCCAATCCTTTCAGCTTATTAATACGAACAGTTTCGTATTCCATCACGATTAGGGTTATATTTCACGTTTGCTCAAGGCTGGATAACAAACCCATTGCTTTTTTAATTTAATTGTATTTTACTTAATTATGTATTGTTTCTTTCGTAATCTGAGCCCGTAACCTGTTGACTGGGCAGTGGAAAATAATAAATAAAAATATACGGATTTAGCTGAATGAATATATTTGATTATACGTGATTGCGCGTATCTGTTTATAAAACATTTGAAATACGTATATCGAAGAGAAACAAATAGATATCAACTATGAAATAGTAATGTTGCTAGCAACATTCAATAATGAAATCACATATAAAATTTCAGTGAACTTTAAATTCTATAATATATATAAATATATAAACTAATATTTTATTTGAATATATTAAATTTTATCTCTTAAAACAAAATTCTAGTAATAATGATATTAATGAATAATATTAATGAATCAAAATTCATTAATTATTACAAATAGGAATTATTAATTAATTGATTATTACAAAATATTTGTCTATTTTGTAATATTATAAAAAAAAAATATTCAATTATTTTTAAACTTCTTTTATTATTATTTATTAATATATTCTTTTAAAATAGAAAATATAATAAAACATTTTATATTATATAAATTTTATAGATTTGAAATATATTTATTTAATTTAATTTACATTATTTCAAATAAAAAAGATTATTTGAAATTGAAACAATTTGATAATTAAATCATTTTTTATTGTGTTTCAAATTCAACAATCCATTGTATCTATTATACATATACATTATTTATGTACGTATATAGATTATGACTTACATATAGATATTATTATTATAGATATGACCTAATAATCTAATATGACCTAATAACTTTAATCATTTCAAATGTAGTGATTGAATGAAAATAAGAACATTACTATCTTTTATGAAAGTGCAAAATATTTTAGATTAATATTATTAAAAAAAAATTCGGAAATAAATAAGGAATAATAAAAAATAAAAAAATAATATTTAGAATTAAAAAAGTTATTTTATTTCTATTATAAATAAAATATAATAATTTAATGTACAGAAGTACATAAAAGAATACAATAAAATTTGTATAATAAGTATAAAAACAATTTCTCTTTATTAAATTTCTTAGTAAATAAGTTTAGTATATAGTAGAAAATTGATTAAATTAAAATAAAGAAACTATATTTATAATATTAAAAATTAATATTTCCACTATTAAATTACACACATTTAATGAATTTAACTGTTCTATTTTGTATATTAATTTTTATAATATCGTTTAATAATTTCGTTGATATTTTAATTTTAATTTTTTAACTCTTCAAAATCTGTATTTCTAATATTTTTGTTGTTTAATAAATAATTTTTAAAAATATTTTAATCTATGTAAATGGCTTACAATTAATTTAATAGCGAGAATTTCTGTAATATATTACGCATATTTTTATTTTGAAATTCGCTTAAGATTGCTGCTTATTATGAATCAGATACATTCGCGGTATATAATAACACACGCGTTATACAATATAAATATAATGAATAAAACATAATTTTTTTGATCTGAAAAGAAAAAATTTTTTATTAAGCAAAGATATTCTCATTAATATTCTTATTACAATGAAAAAAGAGATAAATAGCGTTGGAAAAATAATAGTATACTTAATATTTTTTGTATCGATATTCATAATATCTTTTTATGATCTTAATAAGTACATGTCTTACATAAATTACATAAATTAAATTCATTAAATAATAGTAAATTAAGTTAATCAATCAAACTATTTTTAATTGTAACTATTTTTAAATTTGTAAAAATTATTAAAAGAAATAAATTATGGAAAAAGAAAGAGTCGTAGAAGACTACTAACGTTATCGAGATGGAAAAAATAGATTATTGATTATATATGAATGGCTTCAAATTTCAAATTAACATCATGCAAAATTTTTTTTCAAGTTATATTCTGCAGAAATGCAAGTTTATTAATTTCTGGAAGATGAAAAAAAAATTTCCATTAACAATAGAATATAAGAAAGAATAATTAATAAATGATTGATTTCAATGAAGAAAGAACTTTATTTATTAATAAAAAAAAATTTAATGCGATTCTGATTTGCATATTGCTATCATGATTTAAATATGCAAAATAAATATAAAAGCAAAAATTGTGAAAAAATAACAAATAATTAACAATAAAATGATGATTTAGAATAAAATCGAATAAAACCGATTTATATTTTATTGAAAGAATGAATAATAAAAAATATTTGAAATTAATCATATAAATAAATAAATATTTATTTTTCAATATAGTAATATATAGAAAATATAATATATAGAAAAATTATAGAAATATATTTTATAATAAAAAAAATATTACTTTTATCATAATCTATTTAGTCATCTAAATGAATATAATCAAAAATTGTTAGAAAAAATTTGTACATATTATATACAAGAATGAAAGATAATATGATAATATATTATTAAAATCATATTGTAAAAATCATATTGTAAATATTGGACAATTCATTTACTATAATAAAAAAAATATAAATTATTGCTAAATAAAATAGTTAAGAGAACCAAGGCGATTATACAAAAATTAGAATTAGGATTCTATCACAGAAAAATCAGATAAATTAATAATACAAAATTTGACAAAATCAATTCATCTATTAAATAGCATTATAAATAGCATTCTTATAAGCATTTTCTAAAAAAAATTAAAACAATTAATATAATATAAATAGAATCAAAAAAAAATCCAATGATAAAAGATCCTTAATCCGTAAATAGTCTGTAATTATATACTCCACAATATGGATAACCATATTATTGCTATAATAATAAATTTTAATAGAAAACCTACAAAACAAAAATAAAAATTTGAATAAATATAATTTGAAAGCAGTTGAAAGAATACTAAAAAGAAAAAAGAACAATGATTTGATAAACTGGATATTTGAATTATATACGAATAAATACTGATAACAAAGACAAAATTTTCCTTTATAATATTTACACTTATCTAAATACGTCCTGTTTATATCATAATTGAAACAAGAAAAAAAAAAAACAAAGATCAAGATATTTAGACAAATCTTCTTCGCCATAGTTAAAAAAATAATTAAATTCAAAACAATTATGAAAGAATTGATTCTATAAAATAGGATATTATCGAATCAGATTATCAAAATAAAAAATTAAGGAAATGTTTTCATTCAAAACAAACATCTGGAATAAAAAGAATTTAAAATCTCAATTCTTAGATATTGTACGAAAAAAAATTTTCAAAAGATTTCGAATAAATTACGACATAAAAAACATAATAAATCAATTTGTAATAGTTTGTAGTCGAAATTAGAAAATTAAATAAGAATATAAAAAATTCAAAATAAACAAATAAAAATAATTTTACAGAAAAAGATAGAAAACCAATAAAGATCAATTCTTATGTATGTATAAATACATGGAATGATCAAAATAATACAAAAGCAGAATTTTAAAAATAAACATGCCATTATCCATATATTATATTATATTATATTATATTATATTATATCCAAAATGTTTTTTCTAAAATAACATTTTTATTACAAAAAATTTAGAGAATTAAATATTAAAAGAAAAAAAATATTAAAAGAAATCAAACAAAACTTCTTTAAAGTACAAAATAAGTTAACTCCAATAAATAAGCATGCATAAAAATTATTAAATATAGTAAATATTTCAAACTAATAATTTATAATATAAATTATAATATAAATTCAAACCATAATAATTTTATATTAAAAATTAATC
>NW_006263722.1:31413-40228 GCF_000469605.1 Apis dorsata | reverse complement strand
TATCAAAATAAAAATAAAATAAGTTAAATTATATAAATAAATAAGTAATATTATATTAATAAAATAAATAATTAATTATAATTATAAAATAGATCTTTTGAAAATTAACTAATCAATTAAAATTATCATATTTCTATAATTATGATTATAATTAATTCTATAATTATAATTATTTAATTGATTATAATTAATTATATTTATAAATATTATAAATCTTAATCAAAAATAATTATAAATGGATCTTTTTTATAAAAATAGTTATCAAAAATTCTAGAATACAAAATAAAATTATTTTTTTCATAATATATTATAAAATATAAAATATAATAATGTTTTATTTTTTCTAAATAATTGTAATTTGTATTATAATTCTTAACATTTTCAACATTTATCTTAAATAAAAGTTTGCTATTATAAGTATAAATGTATATATAAATGTTAATAATGCAATCATAAAGATTTTAAATATAAAAGATTAATCAAGAAATTATGATTTTTTATATATGTTACGAGAGCTCAAAAACTTGTTCTCCATTAGTTTATGTATTATTATTTACTGTTATTTACATTTCAAGATTTTACATGATGATATCATTTTTATATAGGGAACAACTACATTTTATTTCGTATTCTAGAAAATAATTCTATTAAATCGATATTTTTATTATATCCTTAACAATTGTTGACAACACTTTCTTATCATTTTTTATTAATGGTTCACGTTGGTCATGAATAATCCACACTGTGATCATGAATCTATTACATTATAATAACATTAACATTATTTTTTTTTGAAGAAAAAAAAATGAATATTTTGCAAGAGTTGAGTATTCATTTCAAATAATACAATGGCTTCGATTTATTTGTTATCTGAAAAAGTTTATTGTATATCTGAGTGCCTTTTTTCTAGATAATTAATATTTCGACATTTCGTGCATACGTCCCAGAAAAAAATCACACCATGAGCAGATATCCAAATATTGTATTCCTTCCAAAATTCAACAAATTTGAATTTTCGTTTATTCTTTCGTCTATTTCTGAGTTGTATCCTTCTTTCTTGACATTTTCTCGGATGGATTCCAAATTTTAGTAATTAAATCCTCTCTCTAAAGTGAAAAATCCTCTCTCCTTTCCATCAAAAACATTCTCTTCTCTATCAGATGAATATTATCACTTCTTTTAAAATGAACCAAGTTTCAATATAGCTCTTCAATATAGCTCATCGTTTTAAATCATTATTAAATCTTCATGTACTATGAGATCTTGTTACAATTTTTTGGATCTAGATTCGAGAGAGCAAAAGAAACTATTCTCGACTTCCTTATCGAAATCATTTCCTCTAAAATCGAAAATAAAGCATTGCTAAAAATTAAGAACCTTTAATTTAATCCTGATTTTCTGAGAAAACATTCTTTTCTTGAATTTCTAGAATTAATCGTGAATACTATATTTTTTTTCGAATAATACTTTATTCACAGTCTTCATATTTCATCAATCAATTTATATATACAATTTTATATTTTATCTTTTTATTTTTATTTTAATGAAGATCGAATCCGATAAATTATATATATAAAAAATATATATAATTATATATATATTTAATTTAGTATAATTATGTATGGTCCTTTTCAATTTAATTATAATTTCAGATATTTTTTTTTTTATTTTATATGATTGATACCATACTTTCAAATCATATTTTCTCTTCTGAAAATTCATTAAGTGAACATGGCACACTTCATTTTTACAGTATGAAAAACATTCATTTTTGCTGAGGAAATTTTCAATTTTTTTTTTATTTTATTAATAAATCTTATCTAATCTTTTTATTTATATTTTTAGGATCCTTTTAGGATAAATAATAGCATACATTTTATGCTATCTTCTTGTTAAATAGAAAAAAATCTTTTCTATTATGTAAGCAAACGCACTTTCTGTTCACACAAAATGATCGCAGACGACAAATTATTTTGACTTATGTTCATGAATGGCATATTAAAAAATAATCGATTCATCTTAATCATATTGATTTTTTGCAATAAATATATTATTAAATATTAGAGCAATATCTTGTTTTATTAATCTATCTGATTGGAGATGTAATGGGATTATTCTCTATTTCTTGACTCCATTAAGAATCTTATTAATTCTTGAAAGATTTTTAATTTAAAATGTGATTCTTATCTAAATATATATAATAATAATAATAATAATTATATAATAATAATAATATATTATTAATATTTTAATAATAATAATATATTATATAATAATATTATTCGTTAAAATTAAGATTTTAAAAAATGATTAATTATAAATATTTAATAATAATAAATAATTATTAAATGCATTATATTATATCTCAAATTCTTCAATATTAGAATCTATTTCATTTTTTTGATTTATTCATATTTGATAAAAATATCAAATTCAATATATTTTCGTTTTACATTATTATTATTTTTTTTTGGTTTTTTATTATAAAAAAAAACTTAGATATGGATCTGAACTTAAAATTTGTGCAATGAATCTTTATTCATAATATATTCATATTAATCATAATATTTTTCGTGTAATGTTCCCTATGTTATTATTATGTTTCTTATATTTATCATTGGCTTTCTGAGTTTCTTTGGTAATCTCCAATAAAATATTATCTTGAATGATATTTTTTCCATAAATAAATATTTTATATACAAAAATGAATCATAATATTATATAGTACCAGTATAATTGTAGTATTTTTTTGAAATTAATAAGCAGTAATTTTTTAATTCTTTTATGTTATTCGTGCAATAACATTAAATTTTCTTATAATTTTCTGGTTATATCTCTCGAAACTATAATTTATATTATAAAATTTACAAAAAATTTTCTGGCAGTATTTCCATCATTTGTTGTTTCATATTCTTGTTTTGAAATATCGATTATAATAATAATCTTGTTGAAATCTGTTTTTAATCTTCTTTTTTCAAAAATTGATCTTTTATTTTATAGAATAATATAATATAAATTTGTTTCCTTGTTGATTTTAGTCAAAATATGAAGTAAACATTTGAAAAAACATTTGAATATAAATATGTAGAATTGATAATTGACTGAATTTACATCTGAATACGTTTTTTCTGTACAAATCAATTAAATTCGTTTCAAAAATCTTAGTATTATAAATATGGATGCACTAATAAATTATATTTTTTTTCATCTATTTATTTTCTACTCTAAAAAAAAGTTTATTTTTCCTATTTTTACAAAGTATAATTGTAAATTTTGAATTTTTTTGATTATAGTACAGTTCTTTTTCTCTGGATAATTCATTTATTTCTTTCATCTACTGCATCCAAATAGCAAAAACACGTATGATGAAATAAAATTTTTTCATAAAATGGAATTATTGTTTTTATATATCAATTAAAATGGAATACAAGAAATAATAAAAACATTTCCATTATCATTAAATTCATTTGTTTCTAATTTTTGTTTATAATTTGTAAAACTAGAATTTCCGTCGAAATTCCACTTAAAACTAAAATTAGTTAATCATATAATCAAATAAAAATAAAAAAGTTAAATCATCTTTATTAATTGATAAAAATGAGTCAATTATTTTTATATGTTTTATGTAATAAATAATTTTATAAAGTAATTTCACATTTTTGTTCATTTATAAAAATTTCTTCTTCGATAAAAACTTTTTTAATTTTATTAATATTTTATAATATGATAGATATAATTGATGTTTGTGCATTTTAGTTGACGAACGCAAATTATTACATGTTTCTCTCGATAAATCCAAAGTTATAATATTAAAGATAATGCTTCTTCAGATGACATTTATGATTGTAAAATTTCAGATTTATCATATTTTGAAATTGCGAAAGATGTGATTGACGAACATGTGTGTTTTATTAATAATTTTGTAGTAACTATCTGACTTTTTTCTCTAAATTTTATAGAAGCTGCATAAACAATTTCTGTGGAAAAATGAAGATATTGAAATTCTTTTGTTTTTTTTTCATTTTATTTCAAAATAATTTTCAAAGCTTTTTAATATTCGTCCTCTTCTTGATATTCAGGAAAATATTGTCTGACTGCTTCAAAAATATAATTTTTTGATTTTATTTACTATATTTTTTTAAAAAATTGTGTTAGTTCTTTTATACGACTTCTAATGTTTGTGATAATTAGAGAAAATTGTTTTTAATTTTCTTTTTTTTTAATAACTTAAATTTAGTATACTTTTCTTTACTTGTCATTTTTATTATCCTTGATGGAAAAAATTTACATTAGGTAATTAAATAAATACTTCTTTTTTTCTTCTATCTATTAATTTGATAATTGTATCATCAAATTATGTAGTATATAATTTTTATCTCTGTCATTGTTTTATTTAATCACTTCAAGAATATTACTTATAAAATTACTTATAATATTTTTTCATTTATTCGTTCGTTCAAAGACAATTCGATACCGAATCGCAATGAACTTTTCAGAATGAAATGTTTCTAAAAATTGAAATAGTTTCTTAGAGTATAAAAAACATTATAATTAACATTTTTCCAAAAAAATATTCCTTTGAAATTGTTGTTAAGATAAATAATAGGATAAACTTATGCTCTATAAATTCATTATTCTGAGTATCTTTAAATAGTTTAGTTCCAATAAATTTCTTCATTTTTCTTTAAACAAACTTGCATAACCAATATGTATTGGTTATGGTTGGTTATTGATTAATTAAAACTTTATTATTGTTCAAAATTATTTATTATTTATATTTTAAAAAGCTTATAAGTTGTCAAATCCGTATCTGTTAAATATAAATTTCTCTGAGAATTTTATTTCGCATTAAAATTTCTTTTTTAAATTCACTCTATAATATTACGCAAATCTTACATCTTATAATTATATTATTTAATATATAACAAAAAATTGAATATCATCTTGCAATTCAAAAATGATTCCTATACAAAATCTTTTCAGTTATCTTATTAAAGATATTATTTTCAATTTATTTTCAGATGAAGATCAAAAAAAAAGAATAATTTATAATTTTATTATTTGATTCCTAAACTAAATCAATAAAAATAATATAATATATACAATAAAAATAAATCAATAAAACAATAGTTTCTTAATAATTTTTCGTAATACTTTGTTCTAATTACTCTATATTATTTCGTTTGCTCTTATAAAACTTTTTCTCGTATATTCCATTAATATTATTTATTATATTATTATTTATAAAATATATTATTATTATAAAACGTACCTTTTTCTTAATTTCTCTTTTCTATGCATTCTTTATTATTTAATTATATCAAAATTCGCTCTCAATTATCAATTTGAAATATTAATCTTTTCTCTTATTACTATTGTTTTATTTAATAAATATTTTTAAGTTGTTTATTATATAATTAAAAGTTGTATTAAGCCTATGATATAATAATAATACATCTTATCAATATATTTTTGATAGATCATTTGCTGACTATAATATCCGTTTTTGCCGTTGAATAACCGTAATCATGATTCTTACGATAGATGGACGGGTTAAATTAAGTGATTCTGAACATCAAGCGATTTTTGGCATTGTGCCCATTGTATATTGTTCCTATTATTAAACTGCAACAATTAATTACTGTGCATCGCAGCATCCGACTTCATCGTAATCACCACTCAGATTTTATCTTCTTCACATCAAAATAATTGAGTATAAATCTAACTTTCTAAAATTGTCGAGATGATTGGATAGTAATTATAAACTTCATCTTCAAACACTAAATATATCTACGACTGTAAGACAATAAAAATAGTACATAATAATTATAATTTTATAGATAATAATTTAAGGTTGTAAGAATTGTATACATTAATAGTATGTATTATAGTATATATTATATAAAATATATAAAATTTATAAAATCTTAATCTTAATTAAAACTTCTTGCTTTCAGTTGCATATTAAATTTACGAACGCAATGAATGTTGCATAACAATGTCTGTTATAGCAAATAAGAAAATGCTCTAATGCAATGAATTCGCGTTACAAATTTCATATGATATATATATATATGATATATATACATATAAAGGATGTTCCAAAATTCATGCAAGAAGTAAATTTGATAGAAAACACAATTTTATAATTAAAAATTGTAAATTTTTTATTGATTCATAAAATATATAGTAGGATTATGTATGGAATACATATTCATGATAAATGGCCTCTAACGGCTTTGCTGATACACATTTTTTTAATTTTTAATTTTTTTTTTAAATTTTCCATGACCATTTTGCATAAATGGCTGAATTTCGTTGATACAGCGCTTAATTTCTTCCTTTAAGACGTGGATGGTCGTGAGTTTTGGTAAATCTTAGATTTCAAAAAAATCCCAAAAAAAAGTCCAAGAGCATTAAATCGCACAATCTGGGAAGCTAATTCTGATCATCAAAATGGGAAATTATATGATCAAGAAATGACTCATACAGTAATTGAGTTATTTCTCGGGATGTATGGCATGTGGCATCGTCTTGTTGAAACTGAATATATCGTTCACATCCATGTTTTGCAATTTAGACACAAAAAAACTGGATTATCATGTCGCGATAATATAATACTATTAATACTATTAACTGTTATTGTCTGATCAGCCGCATTTTCGAAGAAGAATTGTCCAATGATGTCTCCAGCCGAAAATCCGGAATAAATAGTGACACGTTATGGATGCATTTGTTTCTCAACAATCACTCGTGGATTTTCTGAACCCCAAATGCGACAATTTTGTTCGAAAAATCAGCATTCACTTGTTGTTGTTCCATAATCCATTCAACGAATTCTATTTGTGCGTGATCGATAAGCTCCTTAAATCAATTGAATTTTGTAAGCGCGAAAATCTCTTTCGTGAGAATATGTCTCACGAATTGCTTCGATGTTTTGAACGATTTGAAGGACAACTAGAGTGCTTAAGATCATTAATTAATTCAGTCTCCCTAAATTTTTTAATTAATCTTGTTGACTGGACAGTGAAAACAATAAATAAAATGTACGGGTTTACCTGAATGAATATATTTAATTATACGTGATTGCGATATCTGTTTTCAAAACATTTGAAATATGTGTATCGAAAAAAAACATATAAGTACTAACTATGAAATAATGATACCATATTTTGTATCCTTTTAGATATTTGAAAATTCTCTTTACTGCATTCCAGTGAATTTTGTTGGGTTTTTTTTAAATATTAGCTAGCTTTATTTACTGCAAATGTAATGTCTGGTCCAGTGCCCACTGACAAATATATTAAACTTCCTATCATTTGTTGATATAGAACTCTGATTTTTCCTTATATCCACTTTTATGCGCACAGTTGATGGTTTTGATCTGCTGAGATTGCTACTGCGTTAGCATTTTCCATCCGAAATCATTGTAAAATTTCTTGGTGTAAGCTTCCTGATGAAAAATATGGAACCATCTGCCAGTCGTTCAATCTGTAATCCCAGATATGTATTTATTTCATTATGTGTTACTTCAAATTCTTTACGGAGTTCAGATAACAATTTTTTTATAGATGATTGATTTGTTGTACTAATTAGTCCATCATCGATATGAATCGCTAGAATCAGTCGGTCTCGATCGTTTCCATTTGTAAATATGCAATAATCTGCATTAGTGGACGTGAGACCATGCTTTTTCAATACCGCTGTAAAACATCATCATTCCAACATCTTGATGCCTGCTTTAGATAATATAAACTACGATTCAAACACGATCAGTTCCACCCTTCGATTGCTGCATGTAGTTTTCCGTGAAGAAAAGCCGTCTTGACATCAAATTGCTATAAGTATATTTTGTTCGAAGCTGTAATAGATATTTCTGTACGTGAGTCTGTCTGGTCGACGTATTTTATTTCTGTTTTTCAAACATCGATCTTGTTCGTTGATTTTATTTTCTGGATCGTCTGATTCTTTATTTGAATTTACTTGCTCGTTGTTTTCCGATTGAATAACGGTTTTTGATTCGACATTTATTTTGGTTGTGTTATCTTTCTGATGTTCGAAGATTATGGTAATTGACTCTGATTCCTATTCTTCATTTGAATTAATTTCGTAGAGTTGATCTGTAAATCTTACATCCCTCGTCCTCTTTCAGGAAACCAGATCCGAAATCATATTCGACGAAAACATCTTTTTCGGCTTTGATGTCCCATTTTCATCTCTTCTCTTTAGGGATATGAAAATATATTTTTTCTCCAAAGATTCTGAGGCTCGAAATGTTCGGTCTTTTCTTGAGTCACAGTTCAATAATTACTCTCTTCTTCCCACTAGTTCCGGTTCTATTTAAAGTGTAAACAATATAATTAATTGCTTCAGCTCACATTTTGATTGGCAATTTTCCTGCATGTAACGATGTTTTCGCTAAGTCAATTACAGTTCTGTTTTCTCGTTCGGCGCAACCGTTCTGTTCCGGAGTAAATGATACTGTTTTCTGATAATGCCATATCGATGTGTTAGTTCCTCAATTTTTTTATTGGTGAAGTCAAGACCATTATCCAATCTGAAGATCTTGATTCCTTTTACTAAATGCTTATCAGTCTTCTTAAAGAAATTGTGATGTCTCTGATTTATTTTTGATAAAATATAAGCTTCTCCAGTGATTGTAGTCATCTTTCATCATTAAGAAATATCGAGCTCCTCCAAGCGAATTTTCTTACATTGAACTTGAAAGATCGGCATGGATGAATTTTCCAATGCGTTCAAATTTTGTATCGCTTTTTGGAAATGGTAGTCTGTGCATTTTCCCTAAAATGCAATC
>NW_006263722.1:27767-30794 GCF_000469605.1 Apis dorsata | reverse complement strand
CTTGAATATATTTTCTATCGCCTATCTTAATATTCTCTACTGTTAATTAAATTTTTTATACGATGAGAACCATTCGCAACGATTTGAGCATGTGCTCAGTCGCATCTGAATTCATGTGCCATGCATCATTGGATATTTCTAAATTATATTCTGCAGACATGGCTCCAATGAGTGCCTCTTCTTTCCTTCCTTTGTATTTTTCGTTTGCTGCTTTTCGGTTTCTACATTCCTTAATCCAATGACCTGGTTTGTGGCAATAATGACATACGCCTAGTTTAACATTGCCTTTTTTGAAATTTTTCTTGTATTGATGCTTATTGGCAGTAAAAGCAATATTCTCTGCCCTTTCTTCGGTTCCTATCCTTGTTTCCTCAATGGTGAGTCTTGAAATAAGATTTGCGAGAGTTCTTTCGTTGGGTTGAGTTGATTCCCACGCACTAATAAAATATTTGAATGATGGAGGTAATGTCATGAGTATTTTAGTAATAAAAGTAAAAAAAGTAATAAAAGTAATAAAATTCATATGATACATAAATTATGTTGAATAAAACAATTTTTATAACTATAAATCAAAAATTCAATTTGCAAAATAACTTTTTATATTCATGAGACTTATTAAATCTATTTATTCAAGGAAAATTTCTTCGAATATTTTTTCCCATTATTTTCAAATGCTAACACCATATTAAATAAAAGATCTAGAATGATATTGCTTGAGGTAATGTTATTTTTGAGAAAAATATTTATATGATATTTAAATTTTTATATTTTAGAAAATTTTATATATATATATAAAATTAAATTATATATAATTTAAAATACTTCAACTTGATTGAAATGCAATGTGATCTCGAGGATAATATAGTGATAGTAACTTTAACAATAATTAACATCGAAAAAATTTATGATAAACACACGACATCGATCAATTTCCTGAATATAACAATATTTTTATGTGATACCAGTTTGAGCAATTTTTCTCGAACTTATGATTTTCCTGGATGGATTATGAAAAAGATTTTTGCACAAATTCTTGTTAAAAAATAGAAAAAAATTAAATACAATTAACATTTCATAGTAAACAAAATATATTTTAACCAAATATAATAAATAATTTTTCTATAAATACTGATCGAATTTCATCTAATGATTTACTATGACTTATTGTGAGAAATCCAGATATAGATTAAGTGTACTGTAAATTATTATAATAATTATGAGAAAATAAACTATCTTTTATAAACATCCAACCGAATTTAAGAATTATTATTTATATATCTTTCATCTACCATCAATTTTATTCAATCATTAATTGAATATTTGATAGATTTGAAAGTGTAGAAGTTTCTAAGAAAAAACTTCTAGCTATTTGCATAATTCAGCAATTGGAGCTAACACATTCCAGCATACATTCCACGTAAAGAAAGTACTCTTTCTAATGGAAATAAATCTGAATACAAATCTTTCCTGACTATCCATCAGTTGAATCAAAGTTAATGTTATTAAATTATCGAGCTCTAAACGATGAAGACCAACTAAATGATATCTAATTTTGATTCCAATTCTTCAGTAAACCAAGTTTTTATTGATATTAGAAATAAACTCGAACGATAAGTTTTGAAAATTAATTGATAGCTTGTTTAATTTAATAAAATTTAAAATTTTCCATTTTACGCATGAAAGAAGTGATTTAATCGATTTCCTTCAAGAATGATCGAACTGATATATGATATGGATTGATAAATTTGACAGACTGTGCGTAATCACATTGAATCATTCATAGCAAAGTCTTTCCATAAGAAAGCGCATTATCAGTGAAAATTTTAATATTATCGATAAAATGAATATGAATATATTTATGAATATCTTCAGCATGGACACAATTAGCTTCGAATTCATTTGAGATTCACAAATTTCATGCGCTTTTAATTATTGTTCATGGTTTTATGTTCCTTTACCAAATTTTTATGGTGAACTTGAAGAATGGATCTTTTTCCATGATATTTTCGAATTTATAATAAAATATAATAAATCTTTTACAAACATTAAGATATTCCATTATCTGAAATTTGCACTGAAGGGAAAAACTGCTTTAAAGTTGCTATTCAATGTTAATTGGATAACAATTATTTTAGCGTATAGAAATTATGAGGACACTAATGAATTCATTGATTATCATGGATACGATATTCATGGACTATTTCTGATATTATTAAATTTGGCAAATGAATTGCGGCAATTGATAGATAACAAAATTTGATCCTTGAAGTTACAGAACAATTGTCAGTACAATTTTCTTGATACATGTCTTGGAAACAAAAGACGCGTGAACGACCGACGTGCGAAAGACGTCGGAAAGACACATATCCGAATTAAGACATAAGAAAATTTTGAACAATTCAGATTTTCAAGTAAATTCTTATCTAAAATCGCCCATTATCATCGCAATAATGATAATGAAATCACATACTCAAAAAATAATCGCGAGTTGTTACATTAATATATACATAATATAATAACAGTCGAAAAATCAGCATGTCCATTGTCCATTCCTTGAATCACGTATTGTTATAATGCAAGCAGTTTAATATTCACGCAGTCAATAATAATAATTCGCATAAAAAAGTTAAAAATTTATTTTAATTGTCTTTCAATCAAAATTAAAATATAGAATAATGATTTATGTTATCCACATACTACAATTTTAGATTACAAAGATTTATTCAGACAACTGAGAAAATTGTGAAGAAAAAATTTATCTGTCTGCAATCCTATTATATTATGTATTGAAAACTGTGTTATATTTTCGACAATTATTGTGCATATTATCTACGACATGAACAAACATGAATACAGAGCATTGCCTTGCATTAAGCAAGGCTCTCAGATAAATATTATAAAGATCTCTTTTGCGAAGAAATTAAGTCCTTTTCTTGTCAAGCAGTGATCTCAAATATTGCTAAGGCGAGCGGATTTTTTTATTCAATATAAATATTAAATAAATATAAATATTAAATATTATCTTTC
>NW_006263722.1:20227-26531 GCF_000469605.1 Apis dorsata | reverse complement strand
TCATTTTTTCTCAAAATCCACAGTTATAAAAAATCAATTTTAAAAAAAAATTTAATTTTTCAACTTTCAAAATGTTTTGTGCTATTACATTAATATATTTATACATAGTTATTGAATTGCTCTTGGCACGAAATGATTCTGTGATCTTTTATCCTATAAAATCCAATAAAATATCAATAATATTAATTTGCACTCTTGATATAAAGCTTTTGTAGAACTCTTTCATGTCTATTAATAGATAGAATTATTGCTAATAATTATTGCTTATTCCACAAAGATTTTAGATCACAAACATTCCTTTTCATATTATATTATATAACAAATCCAATACAATTCCTCGTAATTTAATAATCTGATAATTTGATAATTAACAACTATCTTTGGGATATTATGAGATAATACAAGTTGAGGAAGAATTTATCTTTTTTCTTTAGCTGAGATAGAACAGATGAAGGCTAATCAGAAGAAAGATTTGAATTTGCAAGTTTACAATATGATCACAAATGATTAACTCAATGTTCAAATGATGCAGTTCTAGAAACTAAAAAACGTGTCGTTCATAGTAAATAAAGTAGTTATCCATGTGAAAATTATTTCACAAATAATTAAAGAGAATCCAGATAATCGCATTCTTTATTTTATAGATGGCGTCCATGATGATCCGATAGTCGACGAAATATCAATTTTGTAATTTGAAATAAAAATTTTCTAAATTGCCTATATTGGACAAGAATACAACTTTTTGTATGAGAATATATATTTGATAAGATAAGTTCGCAAATCAATGCAAAATCCAATTTTTATCGCATTAAGGCAACGAACACCACCATCGTTGAACAACAAACATATAACATATCGGTCCGACAATTCATCCGACTTTTAATTCTATACTCGTATCGCCCCATCAGCGATGTCTGCAACGCATTCTGTGAAGAGAAAATCCACAAGAACATATCACAATATATAAATTAAATACAAATACATACAGTTGATACATACAGTTGATAGTACATTATATAATTCTTTTTTAGTCACAAATATTACATCAGATTTACGATAGATAATAATGATTGTATCCAATCACGAGTCGATCAATATTACGTGATTTTTACGTCGACAATCTATTAACAGACATAGATATCATATAAGCTATTGTAATTAGAGAGAAAATAAATCGGTCAATTTGAAATTATGAAAGTGGACATCAAATAGGCGAAAATGTTCCACTTGCATCTCGGGTTAGTAGATCCTGTTATTGTCCGCATGAATTTAAATTCTTTAACAATTGTTTGAAATTTTGTAAAATGAATCTGTATTTCAAAATATCTACAATGAATTTAAGAAATAAATTTAATAAAATAAGAATTTAAGAAATATCAATTAAAGTTTATATAGCAATACATTGCTATTCAATGAATAACAGAAATATGATGAAATTTGCATGAGTTTTGCGATGCTTTTGATGATTTGAGAAGATGATTATAACAATCCGGTTATTATATAGTAAATTGCAAATCATTCTCCTCAAGACAGATATAGCAAAATTGATTAACAAGGATATATAGATTGCTACAATAATTAGCCTTCATTGGCTATCATTGGTTCTATCTTGTAGATTATCCAAGGAACAAGTCGTAATTAATGGTAAAAGAAAAATTCGTAACTTTCAATAAGAATTTGAACTGTATATGATTAATATAGACAATCGCTTTTATCTATTAGTTCGCATTCAACAAAATCCATAAATTTTTACAAATGATTCAAACAAAAAAAATCATATCGTTAGCACATTCGATCATGAAAAACGCTTATAATGACTACAATTTTGTACATTCGCGAAAAAAGAAATTTTATGGATTAATATTATAGTTAAGCATAATAATATCTAAACCTCTAAAAATGCAAATATATAATAAAATATATAATAGCAAATTCAATCGATAAAATATGTCGTACAAACAGCGTATATCTTATTATATTTTTAAAGAAAAAATTTATCAAATTCTGCGTCGCGGGTAGGAACCGGTTATGAAACGATATTATAATCTATCCATAAATTTTATTAGTTGCTAAAAGCATCATGTAAGACATATTAAATAAAATCCAAGAATATGATACTTGATGGATCATTTGTTTGTGAATTCTGTTTTAGTTCAGGCGTCAATTATGCTGGACCGTTTCTTATTAAAAAACAATGATGTGATGACAAAGATTTATTTGTATGTGTTTGTTTAGCTATAAAAACAAATTTCACAACAAAATCTTTTTTGAATGATTTAAGAGTAAGGAAATTTATTCGCATGAATTATTCGCATATTCGATAAATTTCATGGATACTCAGAATGAATTGATGATTAGAATCTATTACGAATTCTTTAATTTCTTAGAAAAATTACAGAGAATTTATGACTTTACGATTGTGAAAATATTGATTGGAAATTTATTTCATTACATGCTCCATATTTGGATAGATTGTAGAAAAGCGCTGTTGGAAATCAGCCAAGTAGTATCACAATAGGAGAAATTCTCATGTTCGACATTGTCCTTAAAAAATGGAACGAAAATAAGAAAAAAATATAAATATAATAAAAAAAATTATTATTAATTTATATTTACAATCAGTGTGAAAGTTTAGCAGAAATTTCATAGATTATAAATATATATAGATTTACTATGTAAAATATAATTGAGATATAGATATCCATATCCAGACTATAAAAAAGAACACAAAATAATTCTAATAGATGTCTACAAAACAAAATCTAAAAATAAGTACAATAAAGCATTAATATAATAGTTAATATAATATAATAGTTAAATATTAAAAATAATAGTTAAATAATTTAAATATTTATTAATTCATTAATTTTGTCCGGAATGAACAATATTACAATCAATTGACTCACATTTTATAAGTGAATCAAATAAAAAGAAATTGCAATTAATAAATAATACCAATACGTCAATGGAATATTGGAATAAAGTGATCTTCATGAATAAAAATAAATTTAATATTTTACATTTGATAGATTGCATTATTATAATGCATTTGATATGCATTATTTAAAGAGGAAAAAAATGAAGAACTGAAACCAAAAAATTTGCGATTAACGAAAGTTTAATGAAAGTTCCATAATAAAGTTTGAAATTATATGAGCGTCGCTAATTGAAAAATTATAATTTATCGATGAAAGAATGAATCACATAAATTATATTGATGCATTTTAAAATACAATTTTTTTTAATACAAAGAAAAAAAAGGAATATTAGAAATAATTTCGTTTTTATGCAAGATAATGATTCAAAGCATACTGCATACAATATGGATACTGCACAATGAGCCAACATATGTTATATCATAATTTGAAATTGATTAATATATTTATGAATATTTTATATATTCACTGTATTTTACAATATGATGTTATAGATGAGATATCTCGATTTAAATATCGTTCATTGAATTAAGAATAAAATTAATATCAACTTTCCTAGTAAATAAATTTGCGAAATCTTACATGTGTGCATAAAAGATTATATCACAAATCTCATTCATGATTGCGAAGCAGTTAAATTAACAATATCAAAAAACAAAATAAAAAAAAAAAGAGATCACATGTAACGAAATGATAAATATATTTATAAGATTTTGATAAAGTGAATATCAAAAGAAAAAAAAATATAAGATAATGAGTTTAACTCGTCATTGGTGTTGAGATAATATTTAACATATATATTCTTGTTTATTTTAAAATAATTTGCATCAATTGCAATAGAAAAAACAATTATGTTATTTCGAACTTTGCAATATACTGTTCCATAATATCAAAAATAAAGAACATACTTTGAAAATGATAACGAATGTTTTAATGAAAGAAAATATTCCGTCAATTGAACACTCTACAAAACAAAATTCTGTTTTGTTATAAATTTAAATTAGAAAAGAAATTATTTAACAATGCAAGCAATATTATTATATTTATCTATTTCCATATACTTCATAATTATTAGTAATTTGCTTTTTGTTATACTTTGAATTTATTATTTTTTATTTATTTTTATAAATTAGTTTTTATTTTTGTTTTGCAATTCTACTTATCTATGAAACTTATATATTTCAATACTATGTATATTACTGATTTTTAAAATGAACTTTTACATAAAATCTATTACTTTTACAAACACCATAAAAAATTAATATATTATATAATTATATTATATATAAATTTTTTTCAAATAAATCGATATTCAAGTAGTTATATCAGAATAATAAATAGACGAAAATTATTTTTGTCAAAAAAAAGCAAAAAAAGAACAAATTTTATTACTTTGAAGAAGATAAAATTATAATAAAAAAAAGTTGTTTATGTTAAAAAGAATTGTATTATATGATCTAAGATTATTATTTATGATCCATAAAAAAATTGTTTTTCTTTGGAAATTGCATACATTGCACAAATTATTAAAAAGTATGAGATATAAATAGAAAAATTCTTGTTGAAAAACTTAATATCATAGCATAAAGAGAAAAATAATTGCATATTATAATTTATATAATTGCATATTATAATTAAAATATTAAAATGGAAATAAGAAATACTATTTATGTAGACATAACAGATACATAGATCGATAATACTTTATGTTTTTTCAAAATGTTGATAGAGATGACACACTCCATATATTAAAAAATATAAATTTTTCTTTTTCATTACTTTTTTCTACATTCATAATTGTTCATATTATGGCAAGAATAAATTGGTGCTGGTAACAGGTGCTGGATTAATTTTTGAAGTATGAAAAAATAGTGACGATTATCACAAATAAATAAATGCTTTTTGAAAAATTATATTTAAATTTAAAATAGTGATAATAGGCAATGCTTCATACCATTCCATATAAATAAATAAATTACCATCAAAATATATTTAAAAAACCGATAATAATAAAATGATTTGCTCAATAACAATGTTGTATATTTAAATATAATGAACTTTTTCAACTAATACATTACAAATCTACCGAAAAAATTTATAAAATAAAGCAAATTATAAAATTGCACGGATAATGTTATAAGATTATCTCCATATGCTATTTAAATTCCATGGAATTAGCATGGAGAAATAAAAAAAAAAAAATACTTTTATTTTATCATTAAATTTAATAAGAATTAAATTTCTTATTCAAGTAATAATAAAAATATAAGCAAATGAATGAAAAAATTTTCTAAAATTTTCTAAAATAGAAAGACTATTGAGAAAAAGATAATTTAAGTCTAAAAATACAAAATTAATTCGAAATCAGAACATAATGAAGAAACATAATGAAAAGAGTTTTTCAGAAGATTTGTAGACTATAGATTTAATGTAACATATAATGTATTAATTCTGAATCTACGTCAATGCATTTAAATCATTACTTTTTATTAATCTATATCATTTTATTTTAATATTTCTTTTCAACATTTTTTATCACGCGATTCATTTTTAGATGTGATGGATTCAGCTAATGAGAATATGACTCAAAGCAATGTAATTAATCTGATAATTTATGATTTTTAATTGTTTATATATGAAATCTTTACTTTTTTTTAATTTCGAATTACTATACATCCAATATTTCTTTTTTTTTTTTTTGTTATCTTCTTCATCATCGACGATACTATTATAATGAGTTCTTTGATTAAATTTCGACATTTTAATGAAATAACTTTAAGTTTTGTACTAAATGATTGATGATGTTAACTTTCATGATCAATTGTGATTAATTGCGATCCAATAAAAAAATTTTGTATACTGTCAATCGCAGAAAATATACACAAACATTTACGCATAAACATATTCTCACAGATAATAAAACTTGAATTTAAAATTTGAAAAATACTGTATAAATTCGATTCAATTCAAATTTACATTTTATGCTCTTATTTTAAATCGAATATCAAATATGAACCGAAATTTTTCTAATATTTCTAATTATATATTACCTCTAGCAGGGGTTAATCTAAAGTGATATTGTCGTACTAATAATTTCACAAATTTAAATAAAAACGTTAAAATCATTTAGTACGTGATTAACAACATTATTATTAACAAAATTATTAAAAAAATTTTTAACAACTGTAAAATTTGTTATCGTTTAATATGTAGCACAACATATTTTAATGTATATTTATTCAATAAGAAAGTTAATTAATAGATTAATTGATAGACTTTATAATATAATTTAAAACAAAACGATATTGCAGATAGAAAATATCCCTCGAAATTATACTTTATATAAATATTCTATGCATTCATACATA
>NW_006263722.1:17314-20074 GCF_000469605.1 Apis dorsata | reverse complement strand
TTGCAACTTTTGTCTAATATTGTCAATAAGTCAAACAAAAATTATTTGTTACAATATTATATATTCAAACATTGGTTAATAATGTCCTTGTACTTTCTTAATCGATTGCTATCTACAGAAATGTCTAATTCTTACATTAGGAATGCCTGTTGTGAAATCTGTCAAAACATTATTATGTTAATATGTAATGTATTATTAATAAATATATCGAGTTAGTATATATATATTTTCAAATCAAATATCATGTAATGCATTAGATTTTACTATATATTACATTTTCATTTATTTTTTATTATGATTTTTATGCTATTATTTTACATAGAATGTATAAATATTTTATATATTATGATTTTTTATATAGGATGCGTTACGTAATTATATCTCGCTAAGAAATAAAAAAAAAAGAGGAAAAAAATTGAATAGTATATTTATAGTGATTATTATATTAGAGTGTCTCATAAGTTTCTTTCTTTTTTTTTTGATATAAAATGAATACATAATATTTATTTTTTAAGGTTAATTTATTGCGTTATATATGAACCGTTCTATCACTTTCTTCCATCTCTCAGGAAGCCTTATTATTCCCTTTTTCCAAAATTGGGGTTTATTTGCAAAATATTCCTCGAGATGCAATTTTATTTCGCTTATGGATTGGAATCGTTTATCATAGAGAGAATTTTTTTGATAATAGGAACAAGTAATAATCAGATAGGACAAGATTTGGGAAATACAAAAGATGTGATAGTCCCAATCAAATTGTAACAGCTTTTCTCTTATAGTCAATGCGGTTTTGCATTGTCGTGATGGTCTCGTCGGTTCGCCAATTTTGGCCATTTTTCTGCTATGCCATTTTTCAATTTATCAAACTGAATACAATATTTTCTAAAATTGATGGTTTCAACTTAAGAAAGAAGTTCATAGTAAACTTCATAGTAAAAATATCTTTCCGATCCTACTAAATAAATAAAAAAACTTTTTTCGAGTAAAGCTCAGTTGACTTCGCAACAGTTGAAGTCTATTGTCTTTAAATCAAATGCGTTTTCGATGCACATTTTAATAAAATCCAAGTCTTGTCTCTAGTGACTCTTTAAAAAAAGATCTCTTTCATGTCGCTGGAGAAGGAAATCGTAAAGATGCGGTTCATAGACGGTTCTAGTCTCTGTCAATAATGGAATCCAAATTTCACATTGATTGATATATCTTATCTTGGTTAGATGATTATCTATTATTTTCATGGAAATGTTAATGGCATCCACTATTTCTTGCACAGTATATCGCGGATTTTCAACGATCATCGCCTTGATAAAATCCGTATTCATTGTTGCTAGCCGGCCTTTGCGGCTTTTATTTTTCAAGTCAAAATTGCCAGCTCTAAATCTCTTAAACCAATTGCGGATAGTCATAATAATCATAGTACCACTAAAACAATATAAATCTCTCTGTATCTGTCTGTATTATCATTTGTACTGTATTATCTTTTTTAAAGCAACGAAACATAATATACAAATGTTTTCTTTGGCTATCCATATTGAACGGTGTAGAAAAAAATTTTAAAAGAAACTGTGTCATCAACGAAACTATTTTAAAAGAACTCTGAGACAATTAAAACTGATGCCATAAACGGCTAATAGATAAGCCAACATGTTCATATAAAAATAGCCAATTAAAATCATTCCTAGCGAAAGAAATTTATGGAAAACCCTAATATGTAAGAAATAGGAAATATAATACTTTAAAAAATACTTTTGCTTCGACATTTTCCCAAAAACAAATGATAAACATTATTAAAAATTAGAATTTATGTTTTATNTAATATAATATATTTATATATATACATAATATTAAAACATAATATTAAATATTACATTGAATTCTATCAAGAAAAGAATTAATAGAAATATATATTAAAAATATATTTATGAATATATATTTAAAATTATACATTCATCATATTACACAATATATATAATAACCAAAAAAAATATTTTATGCAAAAATATTTTCAAGAAAAAAACAAATTTTGAATTACAAATTGATTGGAAAATCAATTATCCAAACAAACAAAATTTAATAATAATAATAATGCCATAAAAACTGCCATAAAAACATAAAATAAAAAAATATGTATAAATTATGTTTAAATCAATAATTCATTCATATATAATTAATAATAGGAAATTTTTTGATTATCGATTCTTGAAAAGATTAAATCCTGTAATATATAACTAAAGATTCATTAACGAAAATAATATATTCACAATAAAAATCATTTCATTAAAATATATGTTCCTTTGACAACCTTAAAATATACATTTCTACAGACAGATAAAAAAATATAGCAGAATTTTAAAACCATTATAAATTTGCTATTGATTGCAATATATTCAATATCATTAAAATTTATGCATATATATCACAATTACAAGCATCGAAAACTAATGGAAATTTAGTATTTTCAAGAAAAGAAGTTGAATTGCGACTCATAATTTTTTTAATGAGATTTATTTTTATTTTTATGATATAATGTATGGAATATAATGCAATAAAAAAAAAATTTGATTTTTAATTTCAAGATTATTTTTGCATGCATTTTCATCGATCTAAATATGTAAAATCATATAATGCTCTTTACATTTATTTTTTATATTCAGTATAATATATATTTTACATACAATATAATACATTAATAATAAATAATAAATTAATAATAGTAATTTTTTTATATACTAATAAACATCAATTAGCCAATCACAATATTTT
>NW_006263722.1:10869-16670 GCF_000469605.1 Apis dorsata | reverse complement strand
ATATATAATATATATATATAATATTTATATTTATATATAATATTATATATTATTTTTTTTAATTTATATTATTCTTATTTTAGTTTTTATTTTGTACTTAGTTATAGTTTCGTGAATTTTTAAATTCACAAAATTATAAATTTAAGAATTTATTCTATTTGCAATATCAAATTCAAAATCCACAATATCAGGCGTGTTTCTCTTTGATCATTTATTCTAGTAACAAAAAAATAAAAATTCAAAAATTAAGATTCAGATATCAAAAATTAAAATTATCTCTTTCATTTTCAAAATTGTTATTAAAAACGAATTATTTCAATTAATAATTCTCTTTATTCTTTCGATAATATTATATTTTTATTTATTTATATTATATTTCTAAATATTTCCAGTAATACATATTTTCAATACAAGAAAGATGTATTTAATGGCGATGACCAATCTAATTGCAACAATTCCTCTTCTTCATTGAAACATTGGTTATTTTAGCGAAAATTAACTATAATATGAAGTAAATATTATTAATTCCGAGCATTTATGTAGCTATATACAGAATTATTGACAATACATGAAATACAAAAATTGCAAATGTCTTTCCAATATATTCATGTATTCAATATTGGATATAAATTATAAACAATTATTTCAGCGAATCTTGAGAGAAAAGATATCATTTTTTCTAATATTTTAAGATAAATTCACTAAGTGAAGTTGTTTAATAAGTCATAATAATAGAGCGCTCAAGAAATAAGTCATCTATCCACAAGGAATAATTAACGATAATAATCGGAATAAATAACGATAATAATTTATAAAACTAGAGAAATTTCACAGAAGTTTTCCAAATTTAAAAAATAAGACATTAGAAAACACCATTACTATACACCTCACAATGCAATTTTGTGGAATTGAAAATAAAAAAAATGGGATGCTAATCAAGAGTATTCATATATAGTTAGCATATTCATATATAATGTTATAAATTATCAGATATGTGTCTCAATTACTAATGAAAACTATCACTATAAAGCCAATTCAAGCGAATCTTTAAATGACATCTCAGGTCCATAGATCCATTACGCAAAAGGCTTATATGACAGTTAAGAAACTACATAGTCTTTTCTGTTGAAATGACTATAGCAGTAAAGATTTTATAATCTCAGATGCCATGACAGACACACAATGATTGGAAATTTCGTGATGAAACATGGACCAATTGGACACCATCAATCAAACTTACTATTAAATTCGCGTCGACATATGTTGAATGATCACGTATACACAAAATGTATATATAGCATTAATATATACGAAGAAAGAGACAATCATCATCTGCAACCATTAAAGCCATTTAAACAATAGAAGTGTTCAATACATATAGAAATTCGCGAATCAGGTTATTATCTGAAATAATTAAATATAACTGAATTCAGTCTTGACAAATTATAATTTAACAAAAAGTTTGAAAACTTTGCTCTTTGGGAATTTCTTCGAGGAAATTTTGAAATTAGAGCGAATAATGATTTCGAGCTAACTTCGTCAACGCCATCAATTAAATGAAAAATCAAAAGAATTCGACCTGTCGAAGGAAGAATTGATGGAAAGAAAAGCAGGAAAACTATTATCAATAGTAATAGTGTAATAAATAAATTAATAAATGATGAAAGTTCCATAACCAGAGAATAAGAACACATTTTCCAGACTTGATATCTCTAGATTTCTATTTATATAAAAAATTAAAGGAATAAGTATATTAACAATCACAGACAACATGTAAAAATTTATAAAAAGAACTTGCTCTATGATAAATTCAAATAGTTTCAAAAATAAAATTTATTATACAATATTACTTACATCGCAACATTTTAGATCATCAGTTAAACTTGTGATAATGAGTACATAAATATTTATTTATATTATTATATTATAAATAATATTCATAATATTTTTAAATAATAATTAATTATAAATTTAAATAAATATTTTTTATTGCAATTGCTCTCGAGTGATCCTGAACGACTTTTATTAAGATTAATTATTCGCCTTGAATCATTTAATCAAAATGTAAACAAAAAATTATATTTAAAAAAATAAGGTTGATCTTTATATTTTTTTTATATCTTCATTTATAAAAAAATTAGTGATCAGATTATTTGTTTCTAGAAACGAAACATATTTGAGTATTTTTTTTTATCGTCAAAAATAAACGAATTATTTTGATTAATTTAAAATGATCTATTTTAAATGTCTATAAATATCATTAGAAATATATACATACATTAGAATATAAGAAGTTTAAACTCATGGTTCGAATAATCCCATTCCATTGAGATTTTAAAATGAAATTTCCACATTATCGAATAGCGCAAAATATAATTCTAGCGGTTCAAATATTAAAAATCTGATTTCAAGATAATTTCACAATTAGAAATAAAATAAACAAATATTTATCGAAAAGATAACAAATATTTTCATTTATTAAATCTCATATAACTTGTTAAAAAAGCAGTGTATTTTATTCTATATGATTTTTTTATCAAACTATTTGAAACAAATATATAAAATTTAAATATATAAATATATTTAAAAATATAAGTATAAAAATATTTTGAATTTTTATAGATTAAATTTTAATTTTAATTTAAATTAATTTAAATTTTATAATTCCAAATGAAATATATATGAAATTTCATGAAATACATAAAAATTTTTTGTATATCAAAATTTATATTTATATATATATTATATATTATAAGATATTAATTTTAAGTTGAATATTTAATAGGATTTAAATAGTTTCGAGACATACATCTGATGGTGACAAAAAATATTTTAAAAATCATTTTATTCTCTCAAAATCGTCGTATTTTTTTTTTTTTTTAAATTAATATCCATTTTTTATAATATGATATTAAATTCAACCAATATTAAGACAAATTTAATAATCTTGAAAGCAAATAAATTTCATTTTGAAAAATGTAAAATAATAAAAGAGAAGAATAATATCATATTATTTTAATATATGTTAATAGATGTTTAAAAACTTGGCTATATTAAAATATGAATAAGAATGTATGGACAATAATTGAACAACTAAATGATATATTTAATTACATTTTCATATTAAGAATAATATTTAATTATTATATTATAAATAAATAAATAGTGTTAATCTCGTAAAAAAAAAAAAAACTATAATGATAAACATATAATATTGAAAAAGAGATAGAGATTATTGTAATAGAAATAGATTTATATAAAATATACAAAAAAATATCCAGAAATTAAGTATCATCAAATTGAAAAATGTATCGAAATAGAGATAATATAATAAAAAACAATAAAAAACAATAAAAAACAAAAAATTTTATCCATATTTTTTTATCAATAATTTTATATTCATAATTTTCAAAATATTTTTATGAATGGATTTCAATATAATTTTACTAATCACAAAAAAAGGATAATATAAAATATAACATAATAATATACTGAGAATTCTCACTAGCTCAAAATTATAATATTCTTAAAATATTAATATCTTTTATGATATGCTGAAAAACAAAATTAATTTATATTTTATTAAGAAAATTCACAATGAATAGTGAAAATAACAAAAAATTCCTTACTAAAAAATCACAAAATTGGATATTAATTATTAACAAATATCAATATGATATTAATATAATGGCTATATGGCTCATAATGCTAAAAATAATAAGAAAGTCTTTTAATAATGTTTTTCAATATAGATAGATTATGATATATGCATTATCTAATTTTTTCATTTTTATCATTAATAGATTACTTTAGAATTTTGAAATCAACTAATAAAAATCAAATATAATAAAATTCCACAATGTTTGAATAATGATAAGAAAGAATAAATACAGAAAAAAACGTTGCATCATGATTCGCAGAATATATTATAATTAAAAATGAATTATGTCATTGAATCTTTGCATATATAATGTATAAATATATCTTGCTATAGCATTTTAAACATCTATTAAAATAATGTGATATCATTCTTTTTTTTCTATTTTAATTTTATTTTTCAAAATAAAACTCATTTGATAATTTTCAAAATTATAGTATAATATATCAGTATGATATAAATATGATCTAAAATTATTGTATTATTATATTATTAAATTTAATATAATATTATGATATTATATTATAATTAACAAAAAAATTTAAAAAAATTACTTTCTTTGGTTATATGATATAAATATAATTAAAATTCGTAAAATTAATATTTTGTATTTATTTATATTTCTTGATATGAATGATAAATGATAGACATTTTTACTAAATTCAACAAACAAAAATATATAAAAAATTTTTTCATTTTTAAACAAAAAAACTCGTTGATCTTTATTTAAATTGATAAAAAAAAATGTTAAATACAATTTTATTATTTAATAAAAAAATATTATTATATATATTATTATTGAATCAGTAAAAATTTGTAAATAAAAATTTATGCAAAAATTTTGATCTTTAAATTTTTTTTTATTGCATTATATTCTATTCATCACAAAAATAAAAAGTTTCAAAGGAATCATAGATCGCAACTTAACATTGCATAAATATTAAAATTCCATGAATTTTCGAATTTATTTATAATTTTTTTTTTATTAATCATAAGAGAAATAGCATTTATTATAGATATGTAAATATCCGAGATTTTTCTTTTTCTATCTTTTTTTTTTCTGGCTATTTATATCATCAATTGCATTTCTAAAGATCCTCATATAAGTTAAAACATGTAATTGCATGCATTGACTCAAGTGATAGATTTAAGATAATAACTGACAAAACTAAAATTGATAATGTCAATTTGATATAAATCAATTGAAAATTAAATATTAAAATTAATTTTAATATTTTTTCCAAGAGAATAATAATTTCTTTGAGATTTTTTATTTTTGTGATGATTATAATATGATGCAATAAAAAAAAAGGATGGCTTCAAAAATAAAATTATTTTTGGACAAACTTTTATTCACAAACTTTTACTAATTCAGATATGTAAAATTATACTATAATGCTCTTTAATTTCTATATAATCTTTTTAAATTCTCGAATTTTCAATCTCTAATTGCTTAATCGAACATTATGATAGTATTAAAAAGAACCGATTTTATTTACAATACCGACTTATTGTACAATATGAGATACCTCCAACAACGAGCCATTTCAAATGATTTTTTATTATTATATGGTATTGAAAAGAATAGATTTTTTTCATTCTTATCAAAAAATTTATTTCCAATTTAAATCATTGCAATGACAATATATAAAATAAGAAAAAAAAAGATTTCGAATAATGATGTCAATGAACTATAATCATTTCTGGAAATATAAAAAATAGAAAAAAAAATTTTGTTATAATATCTGTTCAGAATTATTAGTAATCATTTGACAAAAAATAAATTTTTTATAATCAAAATCATGATCATTCACGATCTCTATAAACAATATGAATTCCAAATAAAATTCACCATTAAAAGAAATTTAATTAAAAATTTAATATTATTTAAAAATGGATTATAAAAAAATTTTTTAACTATTATCTAAAAATATAGAAAAAGAAAAACATATAGAGTGATCAAATTATTATGAATACTTTGAAATACTTATTTGAAATTTATCAAAAATGGAATTCAAAATATATATATTCTAAATGATTTCTAATGATTTCTAAATTTCTTTATTATAAAGCATATTTTTATATTTTTAATAATATATTACAAAAATTATAAAGTTTTTATAATTTATAAAAATATATATCA
>NW_006263722.1:10499-10807 GCF_000469605.1 Apis dorsata | reverse complement strand
TATTTGATCTTATCGTATAATATATATAGATATAATATATAATATATAATACAATATATAATAAATTTATCCAAAATTATGGAAAAAATTAATATTTTAAAGTTTAAAATAAATAAAAAGTTGTAATATAATAAATATAAAAAAATGATTAAAAAAATTTTTTAAAGATTGAATTTTAAACATTAATTGCATAATTGAATTTTAAATATTCTGATTAAAATATAAAACAATAAAATAAATATATAACAAATATAAAATAAGATAGATTCCATTTTATATTTATTAATTTTTTATTTTCTTTATTAATT
>NW_006263722.1:7731-10483 GCF_000469605.1 Apis dorsata | reverse complement strand
TTAGATTATTATCATGTAAATAATTCTTACAATAGAGAATGTTATGAGAATGAGTATAATCACAATAAAATAACTAATAAAATATTTCTTTTAAATTTAAGTTTTTAAATTAACATATAACTTGGAATATATTTATTTATGAAATGATTATAAATTAACTAAAGTCAATTCACAATAAATAAACAAAAACAATTGCTATTTAACAATTGTTATTAGGTTACTTTTATTAAGGAAAAAACGTATGTATCGCTTTCTCTTTCTGTTCATATTTTCGATTATTCTTATTTTCTTATTATATTTATATATTAATGATAAAATATTAATAATTAAAATATTAAGTGTTATTTTTTTATTGAAATATATTTAATATTTTTTAATTATTTTTTAATTTTAATATTTTTTATATTTTTTATTTTTATTTTTTTAATTTATGTGCAAAATAATGTTAAGCATCAATATATTTATAATTAATATAAACAATATAATTAAAACAATATAATTAATTTTTATAAAACATAAAATTTTCAATAAATTCTGATAGCATCAATGTTATCAATGAAAAAAAAAAAAATAATCTTTCCAAATTTGAAATATTTAAATTTCAGGAAGTTTTACAAATAGATTACTTTTTTACATGCCTCTGTTAATGCCATATATTCCATTTCTTTTAATAATAGTGCAACTATATATTGTTTTCTGGAAATCTATACGACTGTTTTTTTTTGTAAATAAAAATATATATCTATTAAAATTTTCAATTATCTGGATTTAATAGCTTAGAATCCGGCAGAATATATGTGTTCTAATTTTTTTTTAAATATCGAAATATTCAGTATTATATTCATTATAATTTATTAAAAATTATATTAATTATTTGCAATATCATATTTGGTAGCAGTAGCCAAATGTGAGATTATTAATTATCTCAATGATAAGCAATTACAATGTTTGTTTGTAATCTTTATCTATGCAATGCTATATTTAATTTATTTGACAAAGTTATTAAATATTTCTAATCCATGCTATATCGTGATAAGTCGTTTTGTTGTTTTTGTTGAGTTTTTTCATACTCCAATGTTGGAACATAATATTAAAAATGAAATTTTATTTTTCTTTTTTTTCGTTTTTTTTAACTATTTTAATATATAATGATTCTGACAATGATAAATCATTATGCGATTCAATAATATATTGAAAATTATCGTAATTTGCAAAAAAATGATAAAGAAACATTAAAATTATTAATAAATCATGACTTATTTTTGCATTACTTTTAATTTATCGGTTGCATTGACAAGTCTATATTATATTATATATATTTACGTATGTCGATCCTTGTTTTTATTTAATAAAATTGTTTTTTTCGTTGATTTTTTAAATTCATTTTTTTCAAAATTATTTCAAAAGATATTTCAATTACTTCAATTATTTTACTTCATTATTTTAAACAATGAGATCTTGATTTGTCATATGATATAATCGTTCATTTACTGTTAATCATTTACCAATTGTATTACATTTTCTTTTTGCAATATTTTGACGAATATAGAAAAATCATAGAAATAAGCAGAATCTAAATAATTAATACTGAAATTTAAAAAAAATATTTTACTATTTAACATATAATTTAGTATATACTTTTACAAGATAGATCATTGAAAATTGATTCGCATAAATATAATTTGCTATTAATTTGCTATTATTTCTTAAATAGGAAATATACATATATTATTGCTATTCTATATAAATACTATTATATAAAATATAAAATATTAAATATTATTTTGAGAATCATTGTTCATAAATTTTAATTTCATCATTGATTAAATTTCAAATAAATATATTCATAAGTATGTTCAATTTCGAAGAGTTCATAATAATTTGATCATTCATTGTACACTGATGAATATGAATAAATAATATATTAGCTTTCAATAACTATTGAAAAATAAAAAAAATTATTAAAATATAAAAAAATACGAATCTATCAATTAGATTTATCATGAAATATAAATATTTCCAATCAAAGAAATAGTTTCAAAGAAATTAAGAAAATAATATATTGACAATATGCTTGAATATTTAGCTTACAATAATAGCTTCAAGTAAATCAAGTAAATCATATATTTTTCATGCGTATAAATGTTATTGAACAGTTCATTATTTAAATATAATAAATAATTTGAATATTATCGTAAATCGTTTTTTGAAATGGATATAATAATTATTAATGATAACCAAAAATTTTTAAAACACATATTATGTTAAAACATTCTAGAAAATAATTAAAAATAAAATTTAAAATAATAATATTACGTATTATGAAGTAAATATAGAAACATGATAATTGAAAAATATTAGACTATTAATAATAATAATAATTTAATAATAAAAAAAAATAATAATAAAAATTATTAGCAATAAAAATAAATAAATAAATTAATTGTTTAATATATTTAATACAATTAATTAATTTTTTAATATATTTTATGATTGTAATCTATAATGATGTATATTTGATATAGTAAAATAGCTTAGAAATTTGATCTTTTTAAAACATCTTTAAGAAATCTTGAAGAAAAAACTTGATCAGTTCGACAAAGACAATGAAAAGATATAATAAAAGCAAAATAGATATAATAAAAGATTTAATTAGAAGAATTGAATAAATAGAATTAAATACAATAGAATATACAAAGAAAAAATTTATTAGGTAATATAAGATTAATTAATTAATATAAAAAAATTCAAT
>NW_006263722.1:2164-7418 GCF_000469605.1 Apis dorsata | reverse complement strand
ACTTTTTAAATATGTAGAAAATATAAAAGAAAAAAAAATGGAAAAAAATTTAAAAATTAATGATATACTTATAAAATTAAAATTAAAATAAAGTAAAATATTATATTAAAATTTATCCATCTTACATATATTTACAATTTTAATTTAATTAGAAATTAATTAATTAATTAAATTATTATATCTATTAATTTTGTAATTATTTTTTATTTAATTGTTTATTATTAAATTTTTTAATTATTGTTAATATTTAAAATAATATTTCAACGCGAACAATTTTTTAATTTTCAATAGACATTTCTTAAATTTTAATAAATTAAATGCGAATTTATATTAATTAGAAAATAAATACAGAACGAATATAGATTGCTTGAAATTTAAAAAAAATTCAAATTTTGAAAAAAACAGACTTCTTTAATATATTAAATTGTACTACATGAAATTACTAATTTTAGAATAAATGACAATCAACTGCGATTTGAAAAACTCTCTTTGTAAACTCTACTTCAGTTATATTGTTTAATATATTTTGACATTATGCTCTTATATTTTCTTTGTGTAATAAGTTCTTTTTTTATATTAGTTTAAAAACTTTTAAAAAGTGAACAATATGGTAGAGTTAGATGTATCTCCAATGATAGTTTTTAGACATTTGGATGCAATGGAGAAAAAAATTGAAAAAGTAGATACTGCATTAATTGATAAAGAATCAAAAATTGTGACGTTTGGAAGTATGCTTATCATATAAAACTCGAAACAGTAGAAATTCATTTTATTTTATAATAAAATTATAATTTTTGAGAAATGAATATGATAATCTTACACGATATAATCTGTAATAATCTAAACAATTGCATGTTAATAAGAATCCTAAACAAATATCGAAACCATTATTATGGCCGAAAAAAGTTATGATGACTATATTAATGATCTCTAAAAAATAATTCATTATTCTTTTTTAAAATAAGAATATACCATGCATCCTTGCCAAGAAATTGATTATCATGCATTAAAAATTGATTAAAAAACAACTTATATTAGTCAATAGACATAGATCTTCTTTTGCTAAACAACGCTTGACTGCATATATTACAAACTACTTTACAAAAATTATTTATTAATTAAAATATGAAATCTTGAAATCCATCCATATTCATCAATTACTATTTGTTTCGCCATTTATATTGTTATTTTTAAAAAATAAAATATTCGACACTCAAGAAATTGCAATCAAAAACATTCGAAGAATTTTTTTACACTAAAATTAAAGTTTTATAAAAATAGAATATGTTAGTTCAAATTAGAAAAAAGAGTTAGAGAAAAGAGTTAGTTCATTAGAAAAAAGTTATTAAAGCCAATGGTTCATATTTTGATTAATTAATTTGCTGTTCATGAAAATTATTCTACTTAATTATATACATATAATAATTTTTTATATAAATAAATAAAATAAGAAAATAAAAAACAAGCAAAAATAATGATAATATGTTTTATGAATCTCTAATTAATGTCAGATAATAATTATTTCTCTTATATTAATATATGACTGTTTTATTTACAGCTGATGACTCGATTCGTTGAATGAACTGTAAAATCAATTATATGATCATCTTTCGAATTTTAATAATATGGAATTTAAATTTAAATTGAAATAATCTACTAAACCAATGGCTTTTCAACATAAATAAATTAAATTATTTTCTTATAGAAATAAATCAATTAATACATTAAATATATAATATATAATACGTTCAAGTTTATAAGTATGTAGTTCTATTTAAGAAGATTAAAATAATTTCAAAATTTGTGGACGTATGCATTTAGGAAAAAATATTTTCTATAATATAATAGCTCTCATTAAAGCAAACAATTTTTATTTCAAATATTTCACTTATTTTAAAAAATAAGAGAAAAATAAAAATAATTATGTAAATAGCTCACCCTATACAATTATAGAATATGATCATCGGATTGCCTTTGAAAATTAGATCTGTTTGCTTCGATCCTATTTTGATCATTAAACGATTTCAGAAGAACCGATAAATGATTTATTTTGCATACAATCAAAAATAATTTTAAACAAAACTGATCATCTATAATAATAATATATTTTCATTATTATTTATTTGATTTTGTTAAAATTTGATGTATTTAAAATTTTTCATTTTTTAAAAAAGAAACATTAGAATTAAATTGTGTAAGTTCAGAAAATCTAAAAATTATTATTTTTTTAATGAATAATATACAAATAAATTTGATTATTTTTACAGATCATTATTATATAATTGCTTGATATTAAAAATTATTAATATTAAACGAATGAGATAGTGAACAAAGAAAGTCCTAATATTCAGTGTTTATATTCTAAGTGCAGAAGAACAAAATGATAAAATTAACATTAAAATGATAAGATTTAGAAAAGAAAATGTTTTATATTTTCTTTCCAAATAGATAAATATATATATAATAATTTACAATAGATACATAATATATGATATATGATATAATCATATATATAATATATGTAATACATGTATACGTATACATATGTAATATGTGAAGTAAAACAATTATAATATAAATACAATCAAGAATGTTAAACTGATTAAAACTTTTAACTAAAAACCAAACTAAAAAAAATAATGAATAATATAAAATGATAGAAATAATAGAAAAAAAATAAAAAAAATAATAAAAGATAAAAATAATAATAACACAAACTGATTAAAAAAAAATAAAATCAATAACCTATTACAATAAGCTTAATTAACAAGATTAAAATAAAAATAAAAAATGAAAAGAAACTTTAAATTTAATTATTAAATTTTTATCACAAGCAAGTTTAAAGTAAACGTTAAAGATTATATTATATTTGCAAAATTATATTATATTTTTTTAAATTTTTTCTTATTATAACTTAAAAAAAATTATTTAAAATATATGCAAAATATTTTATTATATGTTATGTTTATTTTTAATATACTTTGTATATTAATAAAAAATTATTTGATGATAAATTTATCATCAAATATTTGCGTTCTAATTTTATGTTGGTTTAATAATTGTAAAATTATAGAAAATAAAACATCAAATATTTAAAAAAAAATTTCTAGTTTTCAATATTTTTGTAAAAAAGATTTATCATCATAGCTTAAATATAATTTCTTTAAAATAGAATCAGAGAACTACAAGAATTTAAATACAATAGATAAAAAGTTTATGAATGAAAGTTTATATAGACAGGAAATATTCCAATCATTAGAAATGTATTTAAATTGAAACCATAATTATACAAATCTGAATTAAAAAGGTAAATAAATTACATTAACTTCAAAATAAAATCAAATTATACCAAATACAATAGTTATATATATAGAAAAAACATAAGAATCAATTCCAAATGTGAATATAATTATCCAATATAGAATCTTAATAAAACCTTAATTATAAATTCTTTTATTATTTTTTTTATTGTTTTTATTCTTTTATCTTTATTATCTTATTTTACAATAAATATCATACATTATCAAAATTATTTAAAATTAATTAACTAAAAATAATATAATTTTTTTCTAATAGAAAAATATATAATATTCTCTTTAATATTACTAAAATTATTTTAATTTGATAAGAAAAAACAATGTTTAAATCTAAATGTTTAAATCTAATTAAATTCATTGTAGAGAATTCATTTAATTTTTGTTATAAATATAAGAATCATATATTTAAAGATATTTAAAAATATAACTCTACATTCAAAATGCAAAAGAATATTACACACTTCTATAGTAATTGAATAAATAAAAATAAACAAAATTATGCACTTAATATGATTTTCAAAATTCTTCTATCTTCTGAAAATATATATATATGTACATATATAATATTAATAAAAAATCATAAATAAATATTACAGAATGAAACAGAAATAAATAATTTCATTAATTAATATATAATAATAATTTCATAATAATATATAAAATTGTATTATTAGTTAATAAAATAATTTATATTTTTTTTATTTATTAATTTTAATTTAATTCTATTTATTAATTTAAAAGATAAAATAATTTAATTATTAAGATATAATACTAGAATAAATGTAAAAAATATAAAATAATTATATATTATATAATTATATAATTATTATATAAATAATAAAATATGATTTCATAACATTTTCATAATATTTTCTGTGTTATTTTTTACAAAAAGAAATAAATAAATTTGACGAGAAAAACTTACCGTAAATAAAAATATACATAACCTGATATCTATGAGATAAATGTACACAAGATGAAAAATATTCTCCATAATTTCAATGTGTCGAAAACGGAAATCTCATTATTAAATAAAAATTAATGAAAAATATCATTAATCGATATTTCATCCAACTAATAAATATAAATCATTGATTAAATAGCATTAATAAAATTATTATTGATAATCTTAAGTAACGTATTTATTTATAAGAAGAATATTTCGAATTTTAAAAATTTATATGAAAAATATTATTTATATGAAAAATAATAATGGATTTAAATTACGATTTGTATTTTTGTAGAGCTGATATATTGTGTTCATAAGAAATTCAGGTTTGAGTTTGAATTAAGATTGGTTGATTTTAACACATTCAATACATTTATAAAAATAGGCTTACAATTGATTAAAAGTTACATTTACAAGTAATAACATCGTATCGATGACTATAGAGGGAAATACTAAATAGTTCTCTTACCCTTGTGCCAAGGTTCTTTTACATATTACATATTTTATACATGTGATAAAAGTTATATAGTACATGTGAGGTTAAGTTTTAATGTTTTTATCTAATTCAATTTTTTATAATAAATAATAAATATCAAAATTAAATCAGAAAAACATTATAAGATATTATTAAAAAAATATAATTGAATTAATTATAAAAAGCAAGGTAAATCAAATAATTCTAATTATATTATATTGTTGCAAGAAAACAAAGAAAATTATTGAGTGAACATAATAGAATAAATAATTGAATGATTTATTGAATTTAATTTAATCTTTTTCTTTAACATTTTAAAAATATTATTTAAAATATTAGTATTACTTTTTCAATATATTATATTCACAATAAATAATTTTATATTTATAATACAACAATTGAATAATGAATGAATTATATATTTCTTTAAAGTAAAATCTTTTAATTAAGAAATAATATAAAAATATTGAGAAATATGTAAAAATATACAAATATTTGAAAATAATATATAAA
>NW_006263722.1:1431-1698 GCF_000469605.1 Apis dorsata | reverse complement strand
ATAATTCTTATTATAAAATAGTTATTATTATTATCATATATATTATCTAAGTTATCTAATGGCTATAAAAACTATGAAAGATAAAATTATGATTTATGAGAATAAGAAATAATTACATTAATTTAAATTTTTNTAATATATTTTGTAAAATTTAAAAATTTTGTAATTAATATTTCATAAGTTATTTTTTAATTTTATTTCATTTTTCTATGGTTTGATACATAAAACTTCTTTATAGATTCTAATTTTACATGGATCATAGAATTT
>NW_006263722.1:0-1337 GCF_000469605.1 Apis dorsata | reverse complement strand
TATAAAAATAAAATTCTTTTTATTAAATTTTAAATATCAATATTAAAAAATTCGAAATTTCTCTATTATTGTAACAAATATTGAATATTATTCAATAAATAATATTTAAAATTACAACAGTATTAAATAATATTTGTCATATTTTTATAAAACAATAATAATATAATATTGTTAAATAAAATTAAAAAATCTAAATAATTTAGTTTATTTATTTTATAGAATCTTTTATAATAAATGTGTTAAAATAACTTATTTTCATAAAACTATAATTATACAAATTCTGAAATATATATATATAAATGAGAATATAAGAACTTTTTAAAAAAGTTCCTATTGAAATTTAATTTCTATAAAAATTTCATAGAAACAAATATTTTTTTAAATATAATATATAATATATAAATTGGAACAAAAATCTTTTTTATATAAATCTGTTATTTTTTGTAAATATTTTTTTTTTAATATTCTTTTACATATATTTTTTTATCAATACATAAAAAAAAATTTTCATATTGAAATATAAGAAATTCGTATATTGTAATGTAAATTTTTTTCGTTTAAGATTTGAAATTGAAAATGTATATTTATAATTTATATATAATTTATATATTAAACAAAGTTGCACATTAATGTTTTAAATTATTATTTTTTTATAAATGAAGAATATTAAGAATATTATTATTTTAGTATTTTTATTTAAATGTTTTCTTATTGTAAAATAATTAAATACTTTATTTTATTTATAGTTTTAAAAATAGAATGTAATTTTCTTATTTTATATTCAAATTATATATATATAATTATACCATATCTTGTACTTAAATTCTATTTTATTGATTTTATTTTATATTTTGTTTTTATATTTTTTAATGAAATTTTATATCATTCTAATTCTTATACAATTACTTATAAAAATATTTGGACACTAATAATGTTTAACTTCAACAACCTATCTTTATTAAATATATAGAAGAATTTCAAAAAATTCATTCTTGTTTCTTTCGATATTAGATATTTATTGTATTTTATAGATATGAGCAACTTATTGATGTAATAAAATAATATTAAAAATTAATATTATAATTATTTTATGTGTTATATTGATTATAAAAATTTATAAGTTAAAGTTAAAATAGCAATTTCTTAAAAAAAAATTAAATATTAATTTTGATATTTTTTTGAATCTTTTTTATAATTTAAAATATAAGAATATTAATTACATTAATTATTATCTTTAAAATATATATTTATAAAATATATTGTTAATAAAAAAATATTTATATCTTAGAATTGAAATGTATTTGAAAATCAAAAAAATATCAAAAGTAATATCTAAT
>NW_006263721.1:1110002-1112744 GCF_000469605.1 Apis dorsata | reverse complement strand
TTATTAATTTAATATTTATTTTAATAAAATAAAATAAATATAAAATAAATGCATATTATAATAATAAATATATATAATATATACATAAATATACAATTATAGTAATAAATATCATATGAAAACTCATTGCATAAAGTAAAAACATAAAATTTTTTATTATAGTAATTTAAACTTTTAGAATTTTATAATAATAATAATTTTAAAATAATAAAAAAATATTACATAAATTTTTCATAATTATAATTTTAAAAAATATAATACAATTATATATTGTTTAAAAAAAATTATAAATAAAATTATGTTAATATTGAATTTTAATGGATTAAATATTTAAAAAATAATAATGCATAACTTTTATCATATATTTTTTAAAGATTGAAAGATAACTAATTTCTCAATAATAATATTATTAATATATTTTTTTTCAATGTTAAAATAATAATAATTTATAATATTTACATACATACATGTGTTTCTTTCTATATCATAATGAATTATAACTTTTTTTATTTTTAATACTTACATTGTTCATTAGCTACTTGTGAATAATTTCCATCCTCAACAAATTTAATATTTCCTATGTGAAGTACTCCAGCAACAAGCCTAAAAATGTCAGTTATTTCGGAATTGCTAATTCCCATTACATCGAGTCCTGAAACACGTAAAAATATAAATAATAATAAAAATAAATATAAATTTCTGAATAATAATTACTGAATCTTATAAGTTTTAAGATATAAGACATAACATTACCATTAATTTAAAATATGAAAAAAAAATGTAATAAACGTAATACAATTTGTCAATTAACAATTATTATTAACAAATTAAATAATACTGTATATAAATTAAAATTTGTAAAATTTTTATTTTATTCAATAATTAATTTTATTAATTTAATAAGATTTGATAATTTAATCGGATAATTTAATAAGATTTTTTTTATAAAAATCCAAAATAAAACTTACTAAATAGAATAAATTATACAAAAAAATAATGTTCTTAATCATATCATGTTATTTTCATAATTATTCATTCGAGATATGTAAAATTATACTTCTTTTATTTTTAATATAAATAATTAATATAAGAACCAAGAGACAGAAAACAGAGAATAGAGAATAAAAAAACGAAAGAATATAGAAAGAATTTTAAATTCGCGATTTTCAATATACTACACATATTTTTTATTCTAATTGTTTTTATTTTTTAAATAAAGATTATTCATTTTATCCTGAGTTTTTTAAATAGATTTTTAAAAGATCTTTTCTATTCTTCATCTCATTCAGAAGAACTTCTTCTAGAAACAGAAAATATTGAAGATATAAAGAAAAAAAAGATCATAAAAATCAAACAATATATAAATAAAAAATTTATAATTGAAATTTGTAAATGATTTATTATATGATAATAGTTAATATTATACATCGATTTATTATACATAATTAAAATCATTTAAAAATTTTTCGTATAAAAATTAAATAAATATATGATGAAATAATATAATAAATTGATGAAATAAATATAATTGATCTATAAGAATCTTTCTATCATAAAAATCTTAATCGTTTTATGTTATCTTAAAGATTTTATAAATTATTTTTTCGTTGTTTTATTAATATGTAATTATATTTATTTTAATGTAATTACTTCTCGATGTACAATTGTTATAAAAAAAATTGTTACCTTTTAATGTTTCTTGGAAGGCACTGGCATCGTTTATGTCATCAATTTTGTGACCTTGACCATAATTGAGATATTGGTAATAATTAATATTCGTTAATCCAAATTCAGCTGAAAAATATAAAATTATATATATATTATGTGAAAAACGCATTTAATATGTCTATATTTTAAATTCAAAATAATTTTTATTATAATTTATAAAAGATATAATTTTCATATTACATTAATATTCGTATGTATTAATTTTTTAATAATTGTTTTCATATAATAAGAAATTATTATATTAAATATAATTATTTTAATATAATAAGAAATTGTGAAAAAAATGTATATTATAATTAAATGATTAATATGAAATCAATTTTTCGAATAAAATCAAAATCTTTTCAAAATATTATAAAACATATTAAAACAAATTTTAAGTTTAATAATTTTATTTACATAATTTTAAATTTATAACAAGAAAAATTAATATATAAAATGCATTATATAACAACTTAAACTTACATACTTATATGTAAGTATATAAATATAATATGTAAAATTTAAAAAAAAACATTATCATTTGCTTTACATCCTCTTATTTTTATTTATAAAATTTGAAATAATTAAAAAGTGAATAACTTATAAAATATTTCGATAAATATTTTTATTATTTTAATTATTATTTTAAATAATTATTTTTATTATTATCATGTATTTAAAAATTTAATTATTTAATTGTAATAACTTATATTAACTTTAAAACTATAAAATGTGACATATCACAAAAAAATGAAAATAAAGGGAATTTGTAACATAAGAAATGCATATTATTAGAATCAATATTAGAGATAGAATATAAAATATTGAAACTTCAAAATCTTTAAAACTTAAAATTTTAATATTTCGAATCCTGAAACTTTTTAACATTTTTATGATTCATCTCTAGAAATCCAAATAAAGCACAATATATATAAATAACTTATGAGAATGTTATAAGGATATGAATTTATATTTATTTAAATTATAATAACTCAATTGAATTAGACTTTTTTTAAATGATATAATTTTACT
>NW_006263721.1:1105573-1109924 GCF_000469605.1 Apis dorsata | reverse complement strand
TTACTAATTTTCAAAAAAAAAAAAAAATATAAAGAAGAAATAAAAGATAAATATTTAATTTTTTCAATTCTAAAAGATGATTATTATTATTATGACTATTATTAGATGACTATTATGACTATTATTATTTATTGTACAAATCTAAATTTTAAAAATTTTAAAAATCATATTTTTTAAAAAAAAAAATTTTCTGCAAATATCCATTTCTTAGCAAAGAAAAAATAAACATTTTAAATTTGAATTCAATCAATATCAATCTTTGCAAATTGAAAATATTAAAATTAAAATTTATTAAAATTAATTTTATTAAAATTAAAATTTATTTTAAGAAAGCAAAACAAAAAAATATGAATATAATATGAACAATAATTTTTCTAAATTTATTTGAAAATTTTAATCATAAATTATGTATATAAAAAAGTAAACAAATATTTATGCAATAAATAAAAAAATAAAATTTTTATTTACATTTCATTTGTTGATTTGCCCCTATTGCAAGTTGATAAAACACATGAAAATTTCTTTCATCCAAATTATGACAAGTGACTCTCGATTTTTCTAATAAGAAGTTTGAAATTTTTCCTCCATTGAGTTGGCCACCAGGACCAAATTGCATTTCTACATATTTTCCCTGAAATAAAAAATATATTTCACAAATATTTGCTCATTTATTTTATTAAAGTATTTTCTATTTTTTCTATTTTCATTTATACTAATAAAATAAAATTAAAAGCTTTAAAATTAAAATTAAAAGAAATTAAAGTAAAGATATAAATAAAATAATAATATATTAAAAATAATTATAGTAGTAAAATAAAAGTAATTATAAATTTACGTACAAATCTGCTACTGTTATTGTTCCGTATAGTCTTTGCATTGCCAAAAGCTTCTAAAAGAGGATTAGATTCCAAAATAACATTTTTTACTTTTTGCATTTTTGTACCACCACCACTGATCTTAGCAATATATGACATAATATATTTTACTGAAACTGTTTTACCGGCACCAGATTCTCCACTGTAAAACATAAATAAATAAAATAATTAAATTATGCGTAATTTTTTGTTGATTACATTAAAAAAATTTATTATATTTTAAATATTAAAAAAATTAATAATAAGACATATTAATAATAATAGATATTAAAAAGGATTTTATATATATAAAAAGATATTACTAAATATTTTTATTTTCTATGTTTTACATTCTCTGTTTTATTAGCTTGAATTACTTTGCGTTATAAATCATTGTTCTATTTGTATTATATTATTTTAAATTTTACAAATCTCGGATATATAAAGTTATTTTATTTTCCACAATCCTAAAGGTTATATAAAATTAAAATTGATTTTTGTATAATAAAAAAAAAATTTTTATAATAAAAAAAAAATTAAAAATATATTAGTATAAAAAAATAGAATTATCATTNTAATAAAAAAATATTTATAATATATATATTTTTTAATAAATTTTTTTTTCCAATTTTATTATTATTTTTTATATTTTTTGATTTCTTAGGACAATTAAACATGATTCAAACAAAATGACTTTTAAACTCTCTTAAACAATTAAATAAGCGATACAAATATTAAATTGAATTTTTCGAAAACTACTTTGAAAAAAAAATAAAAAATTTATAATCTTATATATTGTTATATTATTTTTAATAATTGTATTTTTAATATTGTATTTTTAATAATTTCATTACTTTCTTGTCGCAATATGTATTTATCTTGGGAGTTTTTAAGTTAATATTATAAACGTAATTTGCAAAAACATAATTTACAAATAAAAATATAAAAAATGTATAATATATATTTATAGATAATAAAGATTTAATAAAGATTTTTTAAACGTTTTATTAAAAAATTATAACAAATATTGAACACAATATGTCTAATTCTAAATTCTAATTAAAAAATATAAATTCTAAATTAAAAAATATAAACAATGTATATAAACTATTTCATGAAAAACATAAATTTTATCTGAATTATAAAATTATTTTACCTAATAATAACACATTGACTTTCCTTATCAATTAACATATTTCTATACATATTGTCTGTTAATCCATAAATATGAGGTGGATTTTCATATGGTACCTGACATAAAAAAAGGCAACAATTAATGTAATTGTATATAAATATCATGTAAAAATAAATTCATAATTTAAAAAATAAATAATTTATTTATTATTACTTACTGCTCCTTGATAAATTTCTATCTCTTTTTCACCAAAATATGGCATTTGTTTAAAAGGATTAACTGATACTAATACAGGACCAATACTTGTCTGATAATTATTAAGGAAATTATTTTAATTTTTATCATAGAATTAAAATTTATTTCATATTTGTTTCATAAAATTTATTATCTATACGTATTGAAATAATAATTATAGTAATTATAGTAATGAAACATTTAAGATTAATATTACAAAAATATTTTTATCCTATGAATTTCTGACTTCGAACTATTGCTATATTTTTACAATATCTATTTTAAAATCTTTAATATATATAGTATTAATAAAGTATTCAATTGATTCAACAAATTTTTTAGAAAAATTTTTTTAAAAATAATAATTAATATAATAAAATGTAATGAAATAATAAATAATGTAATGTAATGAAAATAGAAATTAAATATATCATCACAGAATTCATATTACGAAAGCAATTTATTTATATTATTGAAAATTTTTATTATTCAAAGTATCAAATTCAAAATATTTATTATTAATATAAAATATAATTATTAACAATAACTATTTATTAAAGTGAAATGAAATATAGAGAAAACATTTCTTTTTATTATTGATCGCATGCTAAAAAATATATTAATATTAATATTAAAAAGCATGTTTATATGAATAAATATGAATAGTAAGATGGAATAAAAAAATCATTATTGTATATATATATTTAATTGCTTTTATAAAGTACAAAAGCTAATATTTCTTTCAATGCAATTAAGATTGCAATATCTCATTATGTATTATTTAATTAATAATTTTTTACATAAGATTTTATATGTGTCAAAAGAATTTATATATATATTAATAACATCAATATCAACATCAATACTGTTATTTTACAATTTATTACAATTTATTACTGTTATTTTACATATTATTACAATTATCGCAATAATATGTGTTCATGTGATATGTAAAATCGATAATAGTTATTAATATTCTTTTTACTTAATAGTTGTTAATATCTTAGATAAGAACGAACCACATAATATCGCTATGATTGTTTCTTTGTTTTTTTGAAAATAACAAAGATATTGCGCAGCAAAAAAATTGCTCATCAATATTGAAAGTTATTATCTGTATTAACGCTTCAATAATTAGAACTAAGGTTATATATATTATTATAAATATTGAAAATGACGTCACAATGTCAACATTGCAACATTCTCTACATAAAATATGAAAAAAATGTATAGAATGTTTTTTGTTTTCTTATATTAAAAAACCTACAATAATCTTGATCAATATTTTTTTTAGTATAATTAATAACATTCTTTATCATTATAGTGCATAATTATAATTAATGTATAGTTAATGTCTAATCCTTACTTCTAATCTTCATTACAAATGAAACAAAATTTCTCTATATTTTTCTTCTATAATTTTTGAAAGAGTAAAGATTTTAAAAAATCTAAAAATTAAATTATAAAAAAATATTTTGAAAATCATAATGATAATTAAAAGATTTCATTGATAAAATATCCCCATTTGTAATATAATAATTAAAAACAAATGCTTAAAAAACTGTTACTATACATAAAATATGATTTTAAAATTTGATCTGATGGTATAATTGTAGAAAAGTATAGAAATTCAATGGAAAAAAATTGCTAACATTTTCACATAAGAAAAAACATATAGGAAAACAAGGAACATTTTAAATATTGTATTCACATCTTGTATTGTTTTGTATAGAATCAATCTTACAAATAATATCCTTCTATTATATGCATACAACGTTGGTAATTGCTATGATATGAAAAATTGATATTCTTAATTGGTCTTTCTTTATTTTCCTATATAACTGAAATTGATACTCATTCGATTGATGTAAAAATATAAAATTATTGAATATTATTGATAAGTAAAATTGAAAAACGTCATATTTTATAATTTTCAAAAATAATAAAAAGTTAATATTTAATAATATAATATTTTCTTTTTATTTTTTTAGATATTTTTTTCAGCTTATTTTTATATTTCATATAATTAAAAAAAAAACATTTTATAAAATATAATAATTTTCAAATCTAAGTTTTCCCTTTGATCATCTTTCAAAAAATGATAAATAATAATTAATAATAAATAATT
>NW_006263721.1:1102719-1105268 GCF_000469605.1 Apis dorsata | reverse complement strand
TAATATTTAAAAAAATAAATATTTAAAAAAAAATATTTTAAAAAAATTGCTATTATTGTAAAAATTATCTAAGGATACAAATATGTAATCATCCATATATCTTTTTTGAAGATTTTCAGTAATAGCATCTTCGGTAATTTTCGGGAGCAAAACCATATCATCCACTCCAGAAATCTTAACATTTTGACTTTGCCAATGATACATCTGAAACAAAAATATTTTAGTATATTATATTAGTATATTATATTATCATTTCTTTTTAGTTTTATGTTTTTCAAATTTAATGAATATTATAAAAACATTCTATTGGTATTAATGAAATGTCACACATTTAACCAAAAAGAAATATTCCACAATAATTTATAATAATTATATCTATATTACATTCATTTTGAATAATCAGAAAAAATAATTTCTTCTGTTTTTTAAGAATTTGTTTAATGTTTTAATAATGTAATAATAAAGATGTGGGAAAATTTGTTTAAATACAATATCACAATAAAATATTTTATAATTACAAAATCAATATATAGTATTACTGTAAAAAATTCATTTTGATCAGATAATAAAACAATAACATAATAACAATGAAATAACATTAATATAATTTCTTTATTTTTAGTTTTTTACTTTTAATTAAAATCAATGCAAAGAAAAAAGTTATTATTGTTCGATAATTAATTTTAAAAAAATTGAAAAAAAATAAAAAATAAAAAGATTTTATTGTTACATTAATATTGTCTCATTTTTAATAACGAGTCTTAATTTTTCAATTCTTTTTCTTTCATTTATTATTTTTTTTTCCTAACTCCTTATAAATACACAAATATATAAATAGTTTTATATTATATTATTTATATTTAATGATAATGATAATATTTTGGAAATATCTTAATAATGTGATGTGGAGAAATTTTTTTCAAAGAACAGAATATATATGTATATATGAAACTAATTCTTTAATTGACTACGTTGTCAATGGTTATTAATAGTTGTACAAATAATATATTAAAATTATACTTATTCAATATTTTTAAATAAATACAAAAAAATAAATTATGTTACTATTGTTTGAGTTATCGATTCAATGATTCGAATATTAAGGACAAAAGTGGAAGACAAATGATATAACACAGTATTGTTGCTTGTGACAGATGCAACCTTATATATGTTAAAGGTTTCTTCACAATTGAAAGTATGTATTTTATCTAAAAATGTTATATGTAATATGGATTGAATAAAATTACTAAATAAATAAAAACTATTTTTTTGAATAAACTAGTATATTTTTTTAATAAACTAATATAATTTAAATATTGTTAAAATAATATTTTCAAATGTGTTTCAAATGTGTAAATTATATTAAAATAATTATATAAAATAATTATATTTAAAAAAATAATAAATATCAAAAGTAAAAAAAGATTAATAAGATAAGATTATATAATACTAAAGAAAATTGATTTTTATTTGAAATCGTCAAATTTATATCAGCTAGTATAAAATAACATAATTAAAAATATAATAATTATATAAGAAACGATTAAAGAAATTATTAACATGTCCATTATTCAATAATAAAAAGTAAAAGAGATACTAATGAATTTCTATTTTTAAAATTATTTGATTGATTTAAATGAAAATGATAAATAAAATGATAAAAATTATCTTGTATCTCAAAAAAAAATTCTATGATATAAATAATGAAATCGATTTATAATTTGTTGATTCTTTATTTGTCACATCAAAAAATTTATATAATATTAAATTAATAAATTAATTTAGACAAAAAACATTGCATTTTTTTCGGTTTTCTAATTTCTATCATAGAAAATTGCCTTGATTGATATATCATAAAACATTTTACATTTTTTATTTTAATATGATATTTGATATTCAATAATAATATAATATAACGATAAATATATTGTTGCATATACATATGGTATCATATTACAATAGTGTAATCATAATATACTGTATGAAATTCAAATAATATATAATAAATATAAACTTAAAAGATTTATTGAAGAGAGAACATCCAAACTCGCTATGGATTAGACTTAAAATATTTCAAATTTATCAAAATCTTTAAGAAAATAGTTTTTTAATCAATTTACTTGTTATATATTTTAAATATGATTGTAGAAACAGTAGTAAGTAAATACCAATTTAATAAAATTGAATAATATTAAATTTAATAAAAAATTATTTTTACAACATAAATTTGTACAATAAAAACATACAATAAAAAAATTTATTATTTATATTATATAAAAATAAATGTATATATAATAAAAAATACTGATATAATCATAAATATATAAGTAAAATTTATTATATAACATGATAATGATAAATGTATATATATATATTATAATGAATAAATATTAAAATATTAAGTTCGTCCTTATATATAATTTGGTACAAAATATCTTACATAACATATTTTCTCTTTATATATGCATTAGTTGAATATTTGCATATGTTTCAGTTATATAAAAAGTTAATACGATTATAACTATGATTGTTTTTTCAGTCTTCAAAAT
>NW_006263721.1:1098204-1102392 GCF_000469605.1 Apis dorsata | reverse complement strand
GTATAATAAAATATATATATATACATATATAAAGCATAAAGAGTATTTGAATTTATCATCTATTTTTAATATTATAAAAATTGAAAACTTTATTGAAAAGAAATTTATTAAATTATAACAATAACTATAACTATATAATTATAACATAAACTGCCGAATTAATAATCTTTTAATCATTAATAAACTTTTAATCATTAATAACTACGAAGAAAAAATTCTTTTGCAAAGATAATTTTTATAAAAATTAATTGAAAACTTTAAATTTTGTTTAAATAATTTCAAATTAAAAATAAAGATTTAAATTTCTATGTTTTCATATGATTTCAATTTAATGAAATATAAATTCTCTTAATATAAATTGCACTATCCTCATATAATTCTTTATATTAAGGAAAATTTGGAAAATATAAAAATGAAACTCTATTTAACAAAATAATACAAGACATATTCTAATAGTAATTAGTACTCTAAAAGTAATTAATATTCTAATAATAGTATTATTACAGTATTATTATATTCTAATAGTAATTATAGTTTTAGCTAGTTTTTATTTTAAGTTATTCTATACATATAAAAACAAATTTTATATTCTTCTTGTTTTAAAATAAAATAAAATGCACATTATTTAAAAAAAAATTACTTATTTAGTTCTAACTTTTTGCGTTTTCGGTTTTGTATAACATAGAATATATATCTCTTATGTTGTAGAAATATTTTCTATAATGTTATTGTAAATGTTGAAATCATGATAATATTTATAATATTTTATAATATATAATTTTTATCACAAATTTTTCATAATATTGAAGAAAAATAAAAATAAAATTGACAAATAAAATTTGAGTTAAATTTAATTGCGAAATATTGAAAATTATGATACAAAATTCAATCGTGACAAACTTTTCATTTTTATGATGAAAACATCACGACAAAATCACATTCATATCGCATTACAATAAGAATTTTTATGTAATATTTCAATGTTATAAAATTCAATACTATGAGAGTATTTGTATGATGACGAACAATATTCCAATATTCACAAATAATATCATAATTAAAGGTACAATTTATTGTTATGTGAAATGTATTTTCATTGTACTAAGACAATCATATACTTTTCAGTTTCATATAAATTCAATAAAAAACAATGAAAGAAAAAAAAAAATAATTATATAAATTAATTTTTTTTGGTAAGATTGAAAACTCAATCATTAAATGTTTTACATATACTTTACATACTGAAAAAGATTTTTAATTTAATTTAGAAATTAAATTTATTTAATTTAATTTATTTATTTAAGTTTTATGACTTTCTTTTTTTTTTTGTAATATCGATAATAAAAATTATATACATATATTATATATATGTTACATTTATTATTATTATTATACAAATTTTCTTATTTAATTATTTTATTTTTAATAAATTCTAAATAATAAAAAATAATTAAAATCTATTCTAATCTTATATAATTAATTTGTTATTTAATTTTCATTATTTAATTATAATTCTTTTTAATTTATTTTTTTTTAATAAATTAAATGAAAGATTTAATTCTCATTTTAATAATTTTAATATCATTTTAATATCATATCAGATTATGATATCACTGAGAAAACTATTTTATTCTTATCATATTCTTTTCTAAACTCTAAACTTTCTAAATTCAAAAATATAATATTTTTCTTTGGTAATTGTTTAATACAACTTTTTTTCACAATGAAGAAAAGTCTTATCTATTAATCATACATTTCTTTTCCTAAATTCAAAATTCACATATACCTCTTCTCCTTTTCCCCTTTATTTATATTAATATAAATAAAATAAATAAAAATTATATTAATATAAATAATATAAATAAAAATTTTAAAACAGAAGACAAATAATCCAAATTTAATAGTAAATTAATAGTAAAAAACAATCTATATAAAATATAATAAATATAATAAAATAAGAAAAATTGTATTAAACTATTTGTAATTTAAATTAATTAATATTTAATCTTTAGAGAATTATATAATAATCTTAAAATTAATCTGCATATGTCTTAAAAGTAAACATTAATTGATTAGTTATTAATAATGACCACTTTGGATCATTCAATTATATGTCACAGGAATACTTACTTGCTAAAAGCTAATGAAACTAAAGAATAGGAAGCCATTGCTGTGTTACATCAAAATAAGAACATATTGATTTTAAGAGAATTGATTCTAAATTATATTAAAAGTTTATCTTTGTTTTTTTTTTTATTAAAAAGAATTTATATCATTATATTAGTAAATACATATTATTCTATAAAAAAATGTCTATTATCTTAAAATCATAATCTTAATCTCAATAAAAATTAGAATTATTTTATTACTTTAAGAATAAATTTCATTTTTTATAATTTATTATTATATTTCGCGATAAAATTTTCAAATTGTATATGCATATTCATTTAAAGTTTTTTTCTTAATATAGAAGAAAATTAACAGATCATTTTTATTTATAAATTTGACTTGTTTGTATAACAGTTTATATTTTTATTTACAAAATTGATCTATTTATATAAAAAATAGATGCAATAAAATGATAATATAGATTCAATAATCTATATATTTGTGTATTGAATTCAAATTTAAGAATTAATAAAAACTATTTACCATTTAAATTTACGATGTAAAATACAATGAATACAAACTACATTTTAGTTATTATATAATATTTAATTGTATAAAAAAAGTAATTTTTTTTAAATATTTTTGTCAACTCCACCGTATTTTTAGAATTGTCGAATTTGATTTATCATTATAGATTTTTTTTGTCAATATATATTGCTTTGTATATTATTTATAATGATAGAAAAAAATGTTAAAAAAAAAACATTTCAAAAAAGATATTGATGACTTTTTTTAGAATTCTTATGTGCAATTAAATTATTTGTAAATTTTTTTTTTAATAAAAACTTTATAAAGTTTTTATTTTTACAGTAGCATAATAAATTAAAATAATTTTAATTCAACTTCATACTTAGTTATACCATTATTAATACTACACTATTCTTTTTCATATAAATAACATAAATTATATAAATAATATAACCTTTCATAATTAATAATTACAATTTTTTAAACAGAATTAATCGTAATAACAAAATAATAAATTTATGTACAAATATAGAATTTATAATTTATTCGATAATAATTTTTCATAATTACATTGATATTACATATTGATATTACATATTACATGATTGATATTCAAGCTATAATAAATTAAAAATTTTCTATAAATTAGTTTAAATTAATAAATTAGTTAAGATTCAAATAATTGTAGATTTCTAGAAATATATCGAGAACTAAAAAATCATTTATTTTTAATGAAATAATAAATTTTATAATAAAAAAAGAAATGTTAATAAACAATATCAATAATCAAATTGGTGGTATTAGTTTAAATACTTTGTCTAATCTCGTTTCATTTCATATTCTCAAATTATTTTTTTATTTCGTATTTAAGGTTATGTAATAAAAGATAATATACAAAATCATTAGATTTCATTTTGATTTCAATTATTACATCATATTAATAAAAATATTTAATCTCTTCAAAATAAAATATCAATCCTTGAAATTCTAACATTTTAACATAAATATATTTGTTAATATATAAGTCTTTAAATAAATAATTTTTTCTTATGATATTTTTTTCCACAAAAACAAAGCGTTTATCTTACATATGGAAAGAAACAAAAATAAATTAAATTTAAAATATAATTAAAATTTAAAATATTTAAAATTTAAATAAATTTTCTAAACATCTAAGAAGTTAATTGTCTTTTATTTGTAAAACAATAATATAATGTACAGAACGAACGAAGACATATAATAAAGTAATGATGATAATTTTTTGTTTTAAGGTATATATTCTTCTCGTCAGATTTATTGAGTTCAAGGTAACGAAATGTTTCAACATAAATTATACCGTATTAAATACGGATGTCCGATTATTCAATATTATAATTGTTTTCAATATTATGATTTGCCAGCATTTAATAAATCATATCATATATTAATTATTGTTATAATTTATCTTTATTTAATATTTTTAAATATTTTATTATAAAATTATTAATTATTTTAATTTTTAATAATAATAATAATAATAATAATAATAATTTTAATATATATTACAATTTT
>NW_006263721.1:1097282-1097884 GCF_000469605.1 Apis dorsata | reverse complement strand
ATACATATATCTTTATTGAAATTTATTTTTATTTAAAATTATATATAATATAATTAAATGTATCTATATATTTTAAATATATAATATATAGATACATTTTATTAATATGATATAGAATATTTAATTTTATATGTCAATAGATTTTAAATAAATAAATATTAATAATATATATAAAATAGATGGACATTCTTTAATTAAATGAAATTCAATGATTTATATCATTTATATTAATTAAAATCCATATCATAAAAAAATTAGAATTTTTTTTATTAACAAAATTATTTAATATATTTAATTTTAATTATCATATATAATATAATTTTTCATACATTAAATCACAATAACAATAAAAACAATATTATAACTTTTTTGCATTACTTTTTTACATTAGATATGAAATATTTTGATATTAACATGACATTTTTTGTGAATATTTTTAAAAATATATAATTTAAATATTCCAATTAAATAAAAATTATCTTTATAAAAATATGAATTAAGAATATATCATACATGTATTTTCATAATCGTTTTATCAAAACTGTATATATCATATATATAATAATATATATTATATCATAAAAATATATATATATCATAAT
>NW_006263721.1:1090480-1097248 GCF_000469605.1 Apis dorsata | reverse complement strand
TCATAATTCTTATTCATTTATAATCAAAATATATACTATAAAAAAAATATATTATATGTAATTATTATTTTACAACTATTATTTAACTACTATTTAAGAATACTTCAATACCATAATAGAAGTAGTAAAAAGTGATTTAAGCTCTAATAATTTTGTTAATATATAATAATAATATAAATTTAATAATAATATAATATAAATATATTTAGTATTTTATATTATTATATATTTAATATTATTATTATTACTAAAAAAAGCATAAATTTACTATTTTATAGTTATTTATAAAATGAAGCAAATTTAAATTAATTTAAATTAATTCCCAATAAGTAATATAATTTTAAATCAAATCATCTAATGATTGATGAAATTAAAATTGAAATTTAAAAATTAAATAGAAGTTAATGAATAAATTAACTTTATATTTGATATACGTATATGATCTTATATACTCTATATCTATAAGAAAGTTTTTTTATTATATAAGTTATTTTTATTGAAATAAATTATATATTATGTTATGTTTATATAATAATATAATAATAACATAATAACATAGGTTTTCCATATATAAAATAATAATAAAATAAGTCATGCTATAATAGAACATACTAATTTTGAAGAATACCGTAGAATTTTGTGAAATTTTATAAAATTTTATTTTAATATAAAATATATCCTTAAATCAAAAATCTTTGTAAAAGATTGTATTTTGCTTTTATTAAGGTATTAATAATTTTTTATTATTTTATTGATCCATTTAAAAATATATTCAAAAGTATAATAACCATTTGTATTTCCAATAAGAATATGTAAAATATATACATATTCTATTCATGTCTCTATATAATATTGAGTATATAATATATATACTTTTATTATTAATTATAAAAATTTTAAATTGTAAATAAGATATATATTATAAGATATATAAAAACTATATAAGATAAATATTTGAAATAATTTGAATTAAAAATTTTAATGAAAAAATACATTATGTGTATAATTTTATCAAGATTTTATCTTATCATGATAAATATAGATTAATATAGATAAATATTTCCTAATATTTAATAAAAACAATTAATTAATGAATAAAATATATTGAAAATTTTCTTATATCTATAACTTTCTAGTATTTATCCAAAATGAAATTCAAACTTTCAAATTCTAATCTTAGAATAAATAAACAGATATCACAATTTAGATATCAATAGATATCAAAATAGATATTAAAATATTGTTTATTATTGTTGCAATATATACTTCTTGACATTTTCTATTGTAAATTTTTTATTGTAAATTTTTATATAATAAAATAAAAAATAAAATTTGTTCAATAGTTGGTACAAATTAATAATTTTGGAATATCGAGTTACATATATTATATTATAAGTTAAATTTTTAAAATTTGTCCTTACCAAGTGCATTTAATTTTATTTTATATTAAAACAAAAATGATTATTAGAAATAATACATACTATTTATTATATTATTCCGTTAATATCTTGAATAAATAATAATTTATAAAAAAAATATATTTTCATTAATAATATTTTATTACTTATTAATTATTAATAATTTCTATATAGTTCTACATTCAAAAAAATCAAGTTATATTTATGTTTATTTCATATATATATAAATTAAAATGAAATAAATAACTCATTTGATTACATATTGTATATAATTTATTTGATTATGTATTGTATATAATTCATTTGATAAATAATTTATTTGATTACGTATTGATATATAAAAACTAAACAATTTTTCGATTACTTACCACGTCTTGATAGTATATGTCTTAATAAACACTTGATTGTTCTCAATAATAATTATATATATGATAAAAAGTAATGAAAGAATCACTTATACACATATAATAGTTATCACAAATCACGTTATATCAATACACATAAATAATATAATATATTAGTACTAATTGATTTTAACATTTGAAGTTTATAAATCAAGAAACGAACTCCATCGTATCACTGTTCGACAAATACTAACCGGTGAGTCAGTGCGTCTGTCGCAGAAACTGCTATGATAGCGTGATACGTCAGACTTACTCAGAACATGCTTTTCGTTTGTAATCATTCAAGAATGTTGAATTGTCTCATTATGTACTTTACAAATTGTATTTTTAATTTATATATCTCGTTTACTTAAAGATTTATTTTGTGTTACATGAAACGATATTTATATGATAAAAAAAATCAATAGTAATTTTATTATATATATTTAAATTTTTATATTATAAATAATATATATAAATATATATTATAAATACAACTCATATAAATACATTTTCATACTTTGTATTTATTATTTACATTATAGCTTTAATAATATAATGAAACATAAAGAAAATGTAATATGTTTAGAAAGAAAGTTATATATATATGAACTATATATATATACATACATATGTTACAAATATGTATTCGAAAGAATCAAAATGAAAATTAAAAATTTGTTTTAATAATAGAAATGTAAATATCTAAAATGAAAGTCTATAATCAATATTATTTCTAACGGTATAGTACCGGTAAAGTCAGTAACAGGTGGCACTTGCGCTGTTGCACTTAACGCGCTAAAAACGATATGGTAATTTTAAAAGATATTTTTCATCTACAAAGTACATTGCTTTACACACACGCGCGCGCGCGCACACACACACACACACATCATGTTATTTTGTTATATTAGTTCTTTATAATTTCTCTAATATTTTTAATGTAACAAAAATATTAATAATTAAAAATAGATTAGAAATATTCTTAAAATAATGGAATTGAATTAATAAAAGAATTATATTAGAATATATATGGAAATTTTATACAACAGCGCATATATATATATATATATATTTGTATAATTCAAAGATCGAAAATATTCGAGTTTTTTTCGAAACCGCCAATGAGTGTCAATGATCGTTAAAAAAAATAACCACAACACATTCTGGCATGCGTGCTCGGTTCTTTTATGGTTAGTCTTTAAAGCAAATTTTAACCTAGATACATATCTCTCATCGGTTAGCATGTAATCGAGTTAAAAGTCATTAGTTATTCTACATGTTAATATTATTAATTTAAAATATTATTAAAATATCCTATAGATTGGATTAATTTAAAATATACTTTTAATAATAGGCATAATTATTCAATAATTATTGAATTTCTTTTTAACTTAAAATATTTGTCTCTAATTTATATTTATTTACATCTATTCTTATATTTATATTTATTTTATTTATATCTATTCTTATATTTATATTTATTTTATTTATATCCATATTTGTCAGTCAAGTATATTCTTAGATATTTTTTTGAAGAATTTATAAATTGATTTTTTCGGAAATTAAGCTTTATATTAAAAAAATTTTATTTTTCATTTTACATGTTTATTTTTACATGTAGCTATATCTATTTTTATATAATATATATACATCTATATATATTAATCATCTATTTTTATATAAAATTTATTTGAATATTTTTATAAATAGATAGATTCTCTAGTTTTGATCGTGAAAAAAAAAGAATATGTATTATATTACAATCAATTATTAATTATTTATATTGTTATTCAAAGACTTTTGCATTTATTACTTAAATAAATTATTAAATAAATAATAATGAATTATTTGAATAAATAAAGAAAATAATTTAATAGGAATAAAATGTAAAAAAAATATTTGACGAAAAAAAATTTATTTTGCTTATTTTATTATTTCAAATAAATATTTACTTAATGATTTTATTCTATTAAAAACAATGATTTGATTAAAAATGAAAATTAAGAACATATAACTTGTTGTGTTCTTCTTAAATTGTGTTAAATTGAAAATTGTAATTTATAACTTATTGTTTGTTAAAGAAATCTTTTATACAATTTTAAATTAAATAATTTTAGTTAACTTCGTTTTATTTTTATATTATTTTAAAAATAACATAGTTAGAAAAAATTTATTGTTAATATTATTTATCAAGAAATAGATATATAAATGAAATTAGAGCAGATTATTTTTAATTATTTTTGAAAATAAACTATGGAAATGATTGCATGAGATATAAAAATTTAAAATAAAAACCAATTCTAAGCAAAATCTCAATAATTTTTAAAGCAAATTATAATTCCTTCATTTTGAATTTTATTTAATTTTTTAATTTTATAATTTTTCTTTTTCAATTTGTTTTATTAATATTACATTAATCTATATTACAAATTAATATAAATTACATATCATATATCTATCATAAAAAAAGATAAAATAAAAAGAAACATAAAATATAAAAAAATTAATTAACTTTAATATTAAGTATCATGATGCTTTAATAAAAAAGACAATAAATTGTGAGTTTAGCATATTTTTTATTTTTATATTTCTACGATACAATTATTTTTATATTTACTGCTATGTATGTAATTATTACTTTATTATATATGAATTTATAATATGGTTTTTATTGTCAGTGATCAGTGATTTTTTGAAATAATCTTTATATACATAAGAGCAAAAAATTGCGATCAATTTATTTATAAAGATCTATTTGTATTCTATTTTATATAATTTTTTTTATTTATTTTTCAGCTTTTTTTTAATTTAATATTTATCTTAAAAAATTTATTCTTTCATGACGTTTTAGTATTTTTTTAATTTTACATCAACTTTTGTTTACATTATATTTTTACCAAATTTGATCAATTCTTATTTTAAATATTTCAATTTTTTAATTTAGATAATTTTTATATTAAATTAATTATAATAATTTATTTTTATTATATTTTTAATCAGGATATTTTTGTAAAACTTCCATGTATAGAAATCTATATTATACTTCAATTTTCGCGCCGTTAAAATAATTAGAAAACTACTCCAACCAATCAGAAAATTGCTAAAAAACTCCAACAAAGCAAATCAGTATACATCATAATACGCATGTCATCAGTCTACAGTTGAAAAGTACTGTGATAGGTAGATGTTTTGTTTTACCGGTAAATGTACGTAATTATATAAAATTTTTATTAGTAACATATTATATTACAATTATTAAGTTTAATTATAGATTATTTAATTAAGTCTTGTTTAATATTTATAATATTTATAGTATAATCACTATTATATGATGTTTTTACGTTTTTATTAAATTATCATTTGATTTTTCGAAGGCGAGATGGCTTTGAAAATATAATAGTTTTGTATATATTATCATAAATAAAAAATAATTTAACTTTTATGTAAATATGGATTTTATTTATTTTAATAGAAACATAGTTTTTATAAAGTTTTTATAAAGTTTTCTTTTGTCTTTTTATTTATATAAAGATAGAAGTAATAGTGAGATCATTATAATCGATATATTTTTATGTATATCTTTTATAAATATTCTATCCATTTATATTTTCTCTTTTTGTGATCCAAGGTTGAAAACATTTCTTATAGTTCAATCTTTCCAAAAAGTTGATGGTTTGCATTCGTACCATGTTCGACATTTCTAACTTGTCGAATTGTTAAGCATATTCCTTCTTCAATTTGTAATTCGATATATCGAAATTGCAAGATATTATTTTGTTATCGAAACTCGATAGTTAAATGTTTTGTTTCAAGTGATCTATCTATTGCGTAATTATTTAATAGTTATTTCTTTGCTTCTTATTGATTATTATTTTACTAATATTTATTTATTTATTGATTATTATTTATTTATTTATTATTATTATAAAAAATATAATTTTTTGAAGAATAATTTATAAAAATTTTCGAATATTTCTAATACGTTAAATATTTCTCTATATTTTTTAAATAATAATTTTAATTAAATTTAATTACAATAAACATACATAAAATCAAAATGAATGATTGTTCATTGATTATACAATATAAACGGACGCGTTTAAAACATTTCATAACAAGGTGTTTTTGAAATCAAAATACAAATTTTAAATTATTTTACATTTTCAAAAATGTTCTTCTATCAAATATGTTTTGATGGAGGAAATCTTCAAAAAAAAGCTTTGATTTGCTTGAAAATATTTTCATTAATATTTAAATCAATTACTTTATTGAATTATTTTTTGATCATTTTTTTAATGGATATATTCTATTTAAATTAATAATTTTTTCTATAAAATATTAAAATTTCAACATATAAAAAAAAACATATAAAAAATACAACATATAAAAAAAATATGAAATAGAATAGTAAGATTATATAAAATCAATAGTTTGTCAGATATTAACAAATATTTATACTAATCCATTTTTTAACTCAGGATTTAATCTCTTTCGTATTCATTGCCAAGATCTTATTTATCTAAGTGCTAATTGGGTAGGATAAGATAAAAGTGATAGATATGATTATAAATTATCCTAATTTTAATTTTTTATTGATTTGATATCTATTTATTATTAAAAATTGAATTTATTTTCTTTATTATATTATTATTTTCTTATTATTATTATTATATTATTATATTTGCGTTACAATTAAAATATTAAGATATTTGAAATAGTTTTGAATAATGCGTTGAAGAATGATTTTATGATATTTTTTATAATAGTGTTGCGTTTTCAGATTGGCAACTGGCAACATATATATATATATATATATTTATATTTATATATATTTTTTTCACTTAGATTGTGGAAGTATGATTACTAATAATAAACTAAAAAATTGCACAGAAGTCGTTGTATTGTGGTAATCTTTGTAATTTTCTACTATTAGTATTGCGTAAAATGTAAGTGGTAAAATTTCG
>NW_006263721.1:1084152-1090279 GCF_000469605.1 Apis dorsata | reverse complement strand
TTTTTTTTTTTTTTGATGTCATTTTTATGGATTAGTATTGCGAAAATCATTTATAAATTTTTTCAAGTTTACATTAAATGAATAATTATTTTGTTCTCAATTCTTCTGGCTATCTTTTTTTTCGAGCACTTCTTTATTTGTTATTAAAAATCTGTTTAAAGAAAAATGTATTTTTTTTATCGGTAAATTTCATTTAAAATAATGAATTATTTAAAAATATTTTAATTTGATCTTTCTTTAAGAATTAATAAAAAAAATTTCATATAAATTATTTTTTAATTATTAATTCAGTAATTGATTTGTTACAAATATAATTTGAAGAAAATAAATAAATACGAAAGAGATATAATTACAAAATAATATTTAATCTTCATTTGCTAATAATATATTATATGCTATTGAATTTTAATAATTGTTACATAGTTTATTTCAGCTTTTAATGGAATAGAACAAAAAGAATATCTAATTCTTTTTTCAATATCAGATAAATCTTCTAATTTTTATATTGGATAGAATAAAAAAAAAAAACATTTTCTGATAGATAGAATTTAAAATATTTCATGTTTTATTCTTTCTTTGCTATTTCATTTGACTCTTTTGTTTTTACTATTTTGATTCAAATTTACTATAACACAATATTCCTATTTTTCAAAATAATATAATTATGAATCACTTATTATTTTAAATTTATTCGTTAAACAACTAAGTCCTTACTACTTTATAGTCATGTGATTTTATTCTTATTATTGATTTTCATTTGTTTTTTCTTTGGTAATATTTGATTCATCCCATAAATTTTTAAAAATTGTAATATCAATATATATATATAGTATAGATAGAATTATGAAAAAATCTTTCAGATTTTTGATAAACAACATTTATAAACATAAAAATATTTAATTCCTATATAGATAAAAATAACAAAAGAACTTTTAGAATAAATAGAATATTTAAAATGTTTTAATGTTATATTTAAATTTGCTTCGTGGTTTATAAGAATAGAAAATTATATTTTAAAAAATATTAATTAATATAAAATAATTAATAATTAATATAAAATTAATATAAATATAAATATCGTAAATATATAAATAATTAATAGATAAAATAGTAACTTTTATAGAAAATTTATTTCATTTATTTTCTTTAATATTAATAAAAAATCTTTTAATTTAAATTTCATTTTTATTTTCCGCGTCAATTTTCTTCCTTTTATTATTTCTGTTGCACAATCAAAAGTTTGAAACATAATCATAAAAAGAATATGTATAATATACCAATATAATGTATAATATATATATAATATATAATACCAATATATGTGTAATATACCAATATATCAAAAAGAGAATTTGAAAATATATAAATTTTTAAAAGTAAAAGATAAATAAAACATCATAATCAGGATGAGTTTTCACATAGGAGTTTTTATATCTAAAATGAAATTTAAAAAATCATTTAACATAATACATAATCATATCATTGTCTTAATATTAATGATTATATATTTTAAAAAATTATAAAAAAATAATATGAACCAATTGATTGCAATTATATCTTTTTTAGATAGAAAATTTTTTAAGATGATGTACATTTCTATTTTCAATTTTAAAAATTATAACATATATAATACAAATTTTTTATACTTTTTGAATGATTTAATTTTATGCATGTAGTTAGATTTTATGCTAGATGGTGCAAGAAACATGATCTTTTCTTAAGATTGATATTTCAAAGCATATGATATTGGTAAAAACTTTTGATCATAATAATAATAATTAATATAATAAATATTTATAAAAATTTATAAAATAAATCAATATTTGCATTGTTTTTGTAATTACACATAAAATAATGATTTTTATTTTGTCGATTTCAAAATTGAATAATCCAATCAATATTTATTTTAATTATTTTCAATAAATCATAATGTAATGCTGAAATAAAAAAAGCAATTTTCCAAAATTCACTATTGAAATTAATTATAATATCTCCAATAAAAATAAGGTTAAGTAATGAATTATTAATTATGTATTTATTAATGAATCAATAAATTTATATTTATATAATTAATATAAGTAATAATTAATTGCATAATTATATAAATTTTATAAATGTAATGATTTTAATAGACAATAATATGGAATATTATTAATATAATGATTATTATTTTTATACCTTGGATATCTTGGATTCTTATTAAACAAAAATACTGAAATAATAAAGAGTAAAATATATTGAATATTATTAATATTCAATATTATTAAATATTGATATTATTAATATTGAATAATATTAAATTATTGATTCATTAAAAAAAAATCCAAAATTTTCTATTATTGAACATGTGATTATGACACATATAATATCTAATCCATGAATAATAATTTGATTCGTTTAAAATCAGATTATATTATACTATTCTATTTCACAATAAATTATTTTAAATATATATAATTTATACAATTTTAGTTGTATATAAATCAATAAATTTAATTTTATATATATTTATTTATATTTATTTATATTATTATATTATTTTATTTATATTTATTTATATTATTATATATTTCAATTCGAGTTATAATATATGTATATATATATATATATATATATCATCTAATTATAATTTCATAATTATAAAATATTATAATATTATAATTAATAATATAAATAAATGTTTTTTTAAATAAACAAATTATGTTTTTGAACTAAAGTTTGTTATATAATATAAAAAAAATAAAATATAATAATTATAAATCATACATTTATAATTGCGCAATTTTTAAACGTACGTATGTTTATATATGTATATATATATTTATACATACATGTTTATATATATATATGCAAAATAAATTATAATAAATTATCATGACTTTATATAAGAAATATACAAAATGGAAAATTCAGACATTTATTATTTATACATTTTTATAAGTTTGATTGCATTAGTGCGAAATACAAGATGTCAATTTTTTGTTCTCTATAAACAAGTTACATACATGTAACGCGCTCAAAAATTTTCGCATTAACAAAGTAAGCAACTCGAATATTATGTATCGATTATTTTAACATTTTTGAATAAGCAAAAATCGATCTATTATGATTAATTTTTGTCACTGAAGAAAATGTCAGATCTATTTAAAAATTTGATGGAATACAAAACAGTTTTCAAACGCAAAATAGTCATTAAATTCGTTACATCAATAAGATTTTTAACACTTACACATTTTTTTCTTTAAATTTAATAATCAATTTTCCCTCGAATTTGATAACCCCTGCGTTATAACAGAACTTCTCAGAAGCTCGTACGATACGATACGATTAGTTACACAATGAATGGTTTTTATATTCTTATTTTTTATATCTAAAGTTATGTTATACTGCAATTGACATTTGTTTGTTTATATAATTCGAATTTAGATAATGCGACGCCTTTCAAGTCGAGTTTAATCAATTTGCACGGATACCATTCTAATCTCTTAGAATCGTTCCTGCAACCAAGCACAGATTTTTTTTTTTATTTCTCATGAAACAAATTCTCGCCGTTCTTCTTCAATTAGAACAACGAATTTCGTCAATGAGTAGAATGTTTTTTTTCTTTTATTTTTTTACATTGAAAGAACGTTATACATATAGTTTGATAAATATCAAAATTGTTACATATTGATTTATCGTGTACATGTGTATCATGTTTAATTGCCCCAATTCGTTTAGCTTAGGGCGGATATCAGATAAATTGAGAAAGATAATATAATCTGCCGAAAACTCAGCGAAATGCGGCGTTCAAAAGAATTCAGAATAGCGTAGGCACTTTTAGGAAAATGGATGAGAGTAATATGCAAGAACAACTAAGATGTTCGCGATTTAATATATTTAATAATTTTCTTCGAGATTTTAATCTTATTAGTATCTTTAAATACTAAAAAGAGTAACATGGATTCTTCACATTTCCGAATAGTAATTTTTTTTTCATGAAATTTTATATTAAATATTATTTAAATTTTATTTTAAATAATATTTGAATTAGTTGAAAAATAATAAAATTTAACATTGATCTTGATATATTGTGGAACATCAAATTTTAAAAATTAAAAATCCTTGAAGAATTCTAATGATCCCTAATTAGATCCCTTTTAGATTTTTAAAATTTGAAATTATTAGGGTTAAATAATTATATTTTAAATTTTATTCTTCGTTGTTCTCACTTTCGAAATAAACAGCGCTTGTTTTTCATGCGAGTTTTAAGAAATCTGATTACTGCAGTGAAGTGAAACATCACGATTATAAATATAAATCGTAAATTTTTTGTTTTGATTTTTTATATAAAGTTTTGTTAAGTTTTTATATAAGTTTTGATTAAATTTTTTTTCGCGAATGCAAAAATTTTCATTATTGTATTTCAAGAAATTTTTATACAATGGACGTTACAATCGATAGTATAAGTATTAAAAGTTTCGATTATCTTTTGAGATAGCATAGAATACAAATTTTATTGTGCTTTTTTTTACACGACGCGTGGTATAATATTTCATTACACATGTAGTTGTAATGCATTTAAGCATTTAAAGTTGTTCAAGATTTCTGAATTTTTTTTACATGCGTGTTTATTAACATATTTATATGATCTTCAATGCAATATTGGAATATACAAACATATAACACAAAAAATATACAAATAACAATCGCATAACAATTAAAAATAATTAAAATCACTTATAACATAAATATCATGGCATTTTAATTATTGAAAATAAATTAAAACAAATTTTAAATTTGTTGAGATCCACTTACAAGACGAACTATTTTGTTATTTTTTTCTTTTAAAAAAAATTATTTGTTTTTGTAAAAATTTTTTTCCGTTCACAAAAATTTACTTAACTTTTGTTATTATATCGCTTCGTATTATTTCTATTACGAATTTTATAGAAATATATTAATATATGTTGGAAATTTTTGTTATGTTCTTATGAGAAAATATAACTAATATAACAATTGCAAATCTATTTAGCGAAATAAATAATAAATATTACAAAAAAATAAATATTAAACAAAGAATCATGATAAAAAGTTTCGTAGAAATATGTATTATAATATATCATTTATGTCTTTCAAAAAGAAGACCTTCTCATCACAAAATTTTATTTTAATGAATTAATTCAAATTAGATTTATATTAGATTTAAATATATATATAAGAGTTTTTTTTATATATTATATGCATAATAATATATACTAGAATATATACTAGAATATATACTAGAATAAACTATCAAATAGTTTTTTGCTTTTACTTTTTTTAAATTGTTTTAATTCAGAAGAAAGAATATATAAAAATTATATGCTTAATAAATTGAAAACATTAATTACATTTATTAAACATTTGTTTTCAACAATAATAACGCAATTAAATTAAATAACTGAAAATAAAATAATTTTAAAACTTTAATTTTAAGTTTATTATATGATCATCATATCAATCAATAGAAAATCTTAATTAAATTTTATGATCTCTATGCATTATTTTTTATATATTTAAGCCATTTTATAATGTTAATAATTTAAACAATGTTCATTTTAATATTTATTACAATTTGCAAAATATCATTAATAACTCAATTAATCTTTTATAATTTAATTTCTTTTTGTATAGCAAAAAATTCAATAATCTTCAAAAAAATTTTGTTCAATAAGTATTTTATAAGTGAAAGTGAGAAATATAAATTTTTAATTACTATTAATAAACTTGATCACAATCATGAACAGATCAAAAATTAGATACAAATTTTAATTAAAAAAATTAAATAAAATTAAAAAATTATAGATATATGTATGATTTAAAGTCATATAGTCATTATAGATAGCCATGCGTACTCTAAGTTTGAAATTTTATTTAATTTAATTAAATTCAAATTTATTATTTATTTTATTAAATTTAAATTATTTCATACATACTTAAAATAAACAAAATTATAAGTTCTTAAGATGAAGAATAACAAAAAGTTCAATTCTAAATCTTTAATAAAAATAGAGCATGAATTACTTTGTTTAAATATTTTTCATTAAAATGTATCTTCTAATATATATATATATAATTTATAATTCAAAAAATAGATAAATTTTTT
>NW_006263721.1:1082547-1083659 GCF_000469605.1 Apis dorsata | reverse complement strand
ATCTTCAATTAAATTTAACATCTTCAATATAATTTTAATAAAACAATTTCCAAATAATTTTAATAAATTTTTTTAATAAATTTAAATAATTTAAAAAAATAAAGATAAAAACAATTTATAATTAAAATATAACTAATTAACAAATATATATAATAATAAAGAGAAAATAGTGAAAAATTTATATAATTTTGTGAAGCGAAGGTCTCTTTTAAAAAATTTTTTAAATTTTTTAAAAAATTTCACATAAAAATAATTTTTTAAAATAAAGAAAATTCATATTATATTACTTTCCTTCTCATAATTCTTTTCTTTTCATATATTAAATTTGCTTATTATCTACATATAACTATCAAATAATTGCTTTTCGTTGACTGTTTAAAATTATGTATTATTTGTATAATAATTAATATTAACTGATCTTAGTAGTAATGTCTAGTATGTATATAATATAATACATATTTGTCTTCTCGGTGCTAAAATACTTTTATTTCATACTTTTCTATCCATTTTTATTAAATATCTATATGCGTGCATGTCACATTTGCATTGAAAAACAGGATACATATCAACAGAATATTTTTTTGCTGTCTTTTCATATTATGATAGGCCATACGACATCGGTTGTTAAAGCCTTTTCAAACAAGATATATTGTATATCTTGGGCATTTAGGATAATAAGGACTAAGATTTTATTCTTAAAAATTTTTTATTTTTTTATATTTCAAAAAAATATATATCACCTTTCTTTTCATAAATTAAGATTTATAAAAAAATTTTTTTATTGAATTTAATTTCTTGAATTTATAGAAAAAATTTAAGATTTTCTTTTTTTTTAAATGTGCTTTTGTTGAGTTTATCCTTACTATTCTAAATGCTGTGTAAATTAATAGTAAATACATATTATTTATTCACATATGTATATATATGCTTAAATAATAATATTTATAAGTATAATTTAACAAATATTAAAAAAACTTTTATATAGTTAAAATAATAATGTATATATATTAGTGTGTGTGTGCAGATAAGTACATGATGAATACAAATATATTTTAGAAATCAAATTATATTAGATATTTTAAAATAACAAAGTTACAATCAATTTATTTTTT
>NW_006263721.1:1080795-1082254 GCF_000469605.1 Apis dorsata | reverse complement strand
AAATTAAAAAAAAATAAGAATAAAATATTTATAAATTATATAAATTATTGCAATAACTTCTTTTCAAATTATAGAATATTTATTGATATCATTTAATAAATAGTAAAATTTATCCATTTTATTGTATATATATTATTATATTATATATATATTTTAATATAATATTTTTAGTATTATTGTAAATATTAAAAAAATAAATTAATTATAAGTTAATAAAATTATAATCAATTAATGAAACATTAGTAACCATTTATCCTAAAAATTACTAACTTGATCATAATTGATAAAAGACAATAGATGACTACCAAATCTTGCCTAAAAACTTTCGTTTTGGTTATGAATATTAGTTAAAATTAACTTGGAAATGATAAATTAAAATATTATCTAATAATAATTTATCGATGTTAACAATTTTTTTAAATATATGTATGTTGATTATCTTTTAATTTAATTTAATAATAAAATTAATTATTCTAATTTTTAATATCGTTTCGATTAGAAGAAAGATAAATCACAATTCTCAGATACTTAATTTTTATATTAGTGAGTGTAATCGCATAATAAAATATTCGATATTTGCTTTATAGATTTTAATGAAATTTTTCTTAATCTCTTCATTTTAATGTAAATACAGAATAATGACAGAAAAAAGAACGAACAGTTATATAATATTAATTAATTTCAAATTTTTATTATAGAAAAAATAAAATCCATCTAAAAAAGAAAAAAAATAACATAAATTATATACAATTATATCTATTACAATATTAATATTTTATAAAATACTCTAGAAAAGAAAATTTTCATTTTCAAATGTTCATATATAGATAAGCGACATACATATATTTTTATAGAATATATTTGTTTAATTGCAATTGATAGACTTTTTCACCATTTATCTAACTTTTTATCTAAATAGCAGTTATAGAATAATTATATCATTTTCAAAAAATTTTAAATGAAACAATAATAGTTATATACAATTATATATAGAAAATAATTTCATATAACTTCAGATTTTCAAAATGTTATATAATGAAATACATTTTGCTTTCTTTCTTAGAAACTGTAAATTTTCAAAAATAATTAAAAGTAAAAAAAAGAAAAATATCGAATTTTTATAACTATATAATATATTAATTAGAGATGGATTAAAATTTAATTTGCGAAATTCAAATTCGAAATTTTCAAAACTCAAAATTTTCAAAAATGCTTATTTCTGAAATATTTATTTTTTTTATGTTTGTTATATTTTGTTGAGAATTAAAATCTTAACAAATAATTTAGAAATTTAGAAAAATCTTAACAAATAGTTTTTTGAAATTTTTCAAATCCAGATTTGTAATCACCTAATAGTAACAATAGTTATATTTTTAGCCTATAAAAGAATTAAATTTAAGTTTTGTTTTTTATAAATTATTGTAATGGATCTATGAAACCGTATTAAAATGAATCTAAA
>NW_006263721.1:1076386-1080093 GCF_000469605.1 Apis dorsata | reverse complement strand
ATATATATATTCATTATATTTATATTTCATTTCATAATAAATATTAATTCCAATGTATAAATATGAAGAATATGAAGATATATATGTGTATCATATGTAATTACATTTGACAACTCAATTTTTTTGATCCTTAAGATTATTTATTGTTTGATTATATTAAAATTTATAGTAAAATTGCAAGATAACAAATCGCAAAATACATTGCAACTTATCAAAGATAGTTTGGCACTTAATGGATTAAAATAAGATAAATATTAAACATTAAGATGTCATGCTCATATTTTTAAATGATTATATAATATAATCTACTTTTTTTTATTCTAACATAATTTAGCTATAAAACATTTTCGAATCTATATTTACGCAATATTATTTTTTTTCTACTCATATAATATGAGATATGTTTATTTAACTTGAAACTTCTTTATGAAATATATATAAGATTGTTTTTTTCTATTAGGCTGATTTAATAGCAATAGGCAACATAAATTTCTGCAATTCAAATCTAAAATTATTTTAATTAGAAAAATCTCATTACAAATCTTATTAAAAATAAATTAATAAATATTCTGTATTTATTAATTGTCAATGACTTTTATTCATTCTATTTATAAAATTAAAAATGAACTCAGACAATTAGCGATTCAATTCAGATTCTTTTCTTAATTGTTGCAGATAAAATGATCGAATTTTTGATAAAATTTTTGATGTTTATAGCTTTATTGAAAATAAAACTAATCAAAATATGAACATATTTGTTCTCTATTGTTGAGTTCTCAAAATAACTCATTGAGTTTTCAACATGAATATTAGTGAATAGTGGTTAATATTGCCGAATTTATAGATAAAAATTGCAATCATATAAGAGATAAATATACTATATATATATATATATATACACATATATACAATAATCGGCAAGCTAATTTAAAAAATTAAAATATGAAGTATCAATATATATATTATCTCATAATATTAAATATAATTATAAAATCTATCATTTTTTTTTGTAGAGCTAATTTTCAGTAAAACTCAATAATAAAAAAATATATTTTATAAAAAAATAAAAATAAAAAATAAAAATTACAATCAAATTTCTATGAATAAAAATAATAATATATTATGTATATTAACTATAATATAAAAAATATAAAAAAATTGAAGATGTAGTGAGAGAAAAAACCAAAAACCAAAAATACTATAATAGATATACTAATGTATAAAAAATTAAAAAAAAATCACTCAATTGTAAAAAAAAATAAAATAAAATAAAATAAAATATAAAACAATAAATCAATTTGATTTGACAAATTTGATTTGAATGAATCAATTGATCAATAATATTCAATTACAACAAAGAAATAATTACATAATGATATAAATGATGATATAAATAAAAAATCTTATAAGCAAATAAATAAAGTAATCTACTTCCTTAACTATATTTAATAGATAATATTCATAAAATATAATTCTATAAAATGACATGATTATATATAAAAGAAGCAAATATAATATGTACTTTATAGATCATAATTATTATAAAATACTAAATTGTAAAATATATTTTACAAACTATTTTAATAAAAATATTTATAATCAAGCAAACTATATTATTAAGTTACTATATATTAAGCACTATAAATAGCAATCCTTCAAGGAAGATCTACAAGACATAAATGATAGAGAAATCATCTGTTAAGTATACATTAGACATTACACATAATATTTTACATTATACAAAACATTAATACACACAATATCAACATAAATATTTCTTTAGTAATCTTAGCATTCATTATTATTTCACAGTAATAAATAATTAAATAACTTTAAATATATTTAAACAGAAAACTACATAAAAATGTGAAAAATGCCTATTTATAAAGAAAAAGAACCATAAAAAATATTGAATATTAAATATAAATTAATCTATAATTGGGAAAAAATTTAGTATTAGTTAGCTAATAATCTATATGTTGCTAATAAAATGATATTAAAATGAATACTTTTAAAGTGCAATGTATAAAATAAGAATATAAAAATAATAAAAAATAACAAAACAGAAAACTTTTTAAAAATCATATTTCATATTGAATGCAAACTAATAATTTCAAATAAGCAAATTGTTTAATTCTTGATAATGAAAAAAAGAATCCAATATAGCAAGAAATATCAACAACAATTGAAAGATTATTTTAATAACTGCAAATCTTTTAAATATTTATGAAAAAAGAAGAAAATTTTCTCCTACTTGCTTTATAGATTTAGAAATATATATATATATATATATACATATATATAATATATTACTGGATATTCAAATTCAAAAAAAATATAAAATATTACATATGATAAATTATAAATATATAATTTTTATACAAAAAAAGTACAAAAATAATTTTTATACAAACAACAAAAAATTCAAATTTAATATTAAATAATAATTCATTGTAATACTGAAATTATTCTTTATAATAATAAAATAATTAATAAAACATTATTCAAGTTGTATTCAATTATTAAGTTTTAAATTAATATGCAACAAATATTTAACAATACATTTAATCACTTGATCAATTATGTATGATTTTATATATTTATGAAATCAACCATTTCATGCAACAACATTTAGAGAATTTGAATGATAAAATCGATATTAGTTAGTTCTTTTCAATACTAATCAAACATATTGTATTTTATAAATATAAAAACATAAAAAAGGCAGATAAATGATATACCCAAGACTTTATTTCTTCTCTATGAAAAATGTTTTTTATTAAATCATAACTTTTTATACTAAGATATCTTATGGGATTTTATTTATTTTTACAGCTTTTGGGTATTATTGTCATAAGAAAAAAAATTATTAAAAAATAAACAAAATAAATGGATTAAATGGGTTTCCTTTTTATATCTTCTAAAATATATTATACGAGAATAAAAGTAGCTGTTTTACTCATAAATCATTATCATTATTGACAATGAAATTTTTTTTTTGTTTTACATTTATTTATTATTATTATTATTTATTATTATTTATTATTATTATTTATATTCTATTAAAATTTTGACATAAGTGTTATATTATTCATTTTCTTAATATTTTATTAAAATGAATAACAAAATGGAAAAACACACAGTACACGATTTTTTTTTTTTAATATTCAAATTAAAAATAATAAATGTTATTTTTAATATTTGAGCATCACTAAAATAAATGCATATATTTATTTTGCATGTACTTATAATATAAATAAAAACCATAAATTTTTTTTCGTTCATTTATATTTCTTATTTATGAAATAATAATAATAAATAGCAATAATATATTGATATTAATATTGATATATGCTGCATATAATGTTTTGAAATCAACTTGAATAAGGAATGAATAAAAATATTAATAAAATAATTTGTTATTATAAATTTTGTTTTATATAAAGAAATTTTTATATTTAACTTAAACAATAATAAAATTATTAGAAAAAATTTAAATTTTGGAATTTAATTAAACATTACATTATAAAAAAAACATGCAATTTCATCTAGTATTATTACATACTATATAATTAACATTATATATTAAATATTATATAATAATATAATATAATAAATTACAAATAAAGATTTAAGTTTTTAAGATCTAAATTTTATGATAGTAGAAGTATATTATCTGCCAATATCATTTTTTTATTTTTGTTAAT
>NW_006263721.1:1071856-1076223 GCF_000469605.1 Apis dorsata | reverse complement strand
AATCATATCTTTAAATTTTCAAAAATAATTATCAATTAATTGATTTATATTAAGCAATATAAACAAAATATAAACAATTTTTTATTCTTGTTAATTACAGTATTATTTTGTTTTCTACATTTCTCTATTTTCATATATCTTTTAAAATCATATAAATCATCTTAGTATTGAAATATCAGATTGAATTTATATAATGAATTATATAATATATATCTATAATATTGAATTTCACGATCTATGAAAATATTTTTGAATATAAATATATTTAAATTATATATAATATAAATTAAATATAAATATATAATTATGATTGCATGATTTTACATCTCTTTATAATAACTATAATATAATGATCAATTAATATAGCTACTATATTTGTCAATTCAATGAATGGAAACTCATGTAATAATATTAAATGCAACTTAAAATATATTATAAGGTAAAAAAAATGCAATTTTTTCACCTTGTTTCGTTATATTTATGAATATTTAATTCACAAATATTCATTATAAAAACAGATTTCAAGTATAAGATTTAAAATAAATATCTCTGTTTAGATAACTTTTCTAACGATAATTATATAATCTTTGGAAACAATCTAATATTTTAGGCAAAATTTATAATTTAGAATAAATTTGTATGATCATATCAGGATGAATCGTAAGACATTAAAATTTAAACACATTTTATTATTTTTATTGATATAAACAAATTAATGACAAAAAAGAATACTTTTTTTTAATCACATAAATACTGTAAATAAAAAATATATTATATTTTTTAATATCAATTCTTTTGAAATTTTATATCTTTTTATAAAAATAAATAGATTTATATGTATATAAATATTTATACAAATTTTTAATTATTGTAATTTTTAATTATTATACAAATTAATTCGATTTTAGACATAAATATTTATAATTCTAATTCCCTGCTATTTAATTTACTGAAATATTACAAATAAATAACAATATTTCATGCTATCTGGCATTTATATTTTCATTGTATGAAAAAAAATATACCAACTAATTTAAAATTATTTTAATATTTCAGAATATATAACGTGTTGTGAAAAATAATTTTCATTGTATTATTTGTTCCTCTTAATAAATAAATATTTGGCTGAATATTTTAATATCATTAAAAAAATAAATTTATAATTAATGTCTGGAGATTCATCCTATTATATACACACACACACTTGCATGTATTTCTAAGGTAAATGATTAAATCTGAATTAAAATTAAATAAAAACAGTTTTTTTGTCTAATAATAATAATATTAATAATCGTAATAATAAATATCGATTATTTGATACTTGATTGTTAAATGCCAATACAAAAGTTAGGAAGCATATCTATTTTCCTTGTACAATTTTCAGAAAAACATTGATAACAGAATAAAAGTACAAAAAACATTTTTTTTTACATGTATACTATTTGATTGCATCGTATGTTGCTCGATTCTATCTTACAAGTTTTATTAAATTGTCTTATAAAAATTAATTAAATATTTTATCATAACTAAAAGTTTATAAAAAAAAGATTTTATGTTTACAGCTCATATAGAAACAATAATAATGATTACAATTACGCATGCTGAATTCTATAATATATAATTTACTCTTCTTAAAATCGAAAATTAAGTACTCATTTAAATATTAATTCAATCACAGTATTTTCTAGTATATATATACTAAAAGATATATAAAATCAAATAAATTAATAATTTTTTAATTTCAAATTTAGCAAATTATACATTTTATGAGAAATATCAATTAGTATGAATAAAACTTGTACATTCAAAAGAAAAGATAAAGTTTAAATATGATTAATAAAAAATATATTTTGTAAATAAAAAAAATAAATCTTTAAGAGAAAAAAAGGATTGAACGAATCAATTTTTATACATTAGAAAATGAAACGAAATATGAATTTTAATACAAAATATAATTTTAAAATTAAAATAAATAATATCGCTTTATTATACATAAAAAATAAAAATATGTTGTGCAACATACTACTTGATGTTTCTGCTTATGATTTCTATTACTAATTATAAGTTGAAAACGTACGTACTTGTATATAATCTACCTTTGTATTTAAATACAAGGTGACTTTTTCGATTTGCGACACATTCTATATAATAGTAATTACTAATAGTAATTAGTAGAAACTGACTTTCATCTAAATTTATTAAATAAATTCGATAATATTACTATAACAAAGTTTTCTAACAATTCGTCGAATTACATATAACTTATTATATAGTAAAACACGAGAACTCGCAATGTAAATATTTTGTACAAAACACTTCGTCTTCGATAGAGTAAATATATTAAGTTATCAATATTTAGATATACATATGTGTAGTGCAAAAAATAAATAAATAATAAATCGGAGGTACTTTTTTTATCGCAGATAACAGTTTTTCAGAGACATATTTATATCGAGTTTTGAGTCGTGATTTAAAATATTCAATTTGGTATTTGAAGTTAACGATTTTTTTTATCTTGTGTGATTCTTGGTGAAAGTAGCTGCAATGTTAGCGAAATATTGGAACACTTTTGTATTAGGAGATAATCTTAATCTCATAATAATACTTATTTAGAAAATGTTTTACGTATTTAATAATTTACTTTAGTTCATACACATGATTCACATTTCTAAATAATTCACATTTCTAAATAATTCACATAATTCCAAATAAAATATTTTTAACATATATATATATATATGTATGTATGTATGTATAAAAAAAAAATAATGGAACAAATATGATCTGATTAGAGTGAATTTGGCAGTCATTATAGAGGCCGAAATAAGAATAAGTGATTTCTTTTGCGGCAAAAGTTTTCAAAAAATCGGATTGCATCTTTTTTTCTTGTAGTATATTTTCTTAAATCTATCAAGACACTATAAAAATTTCAGCAAAATTGGCCATTCTCGCAATATTTGAAATTTTAGATTAAATTACTGTAAATAAAATAATAAAAATAATTTATTATATTAGATATATTAATATATTTGAGATTATAAAAACATAATCATGTATATAAATCATATACCAAAGTAAATTATTATATACACAAGATAACAAACAATACTGATTTTCCAAATAAGTATTTCAAAAACTTCAAATGCCAATTTGAAATAATATATGTAAATTAAATTCACTGTATCAATTTGATATACTATATTCAGAATAAAAACAAATGAAGAAAACTTAACAAAAACAATTTGTTTTCTTGCATATAAATTCATATATTTAAAAAGAAAGAATATGAGAAAGAAATACGATACTCTTGCTACTCGATCAACTTCTTGACTTGGCACTGAAAGAAGTTACTTAGCGACAAAGGGCGATCTCAGCCTGGTCATCATCGCGTCACATCAAAATAGGCCGAGCTTTGTCCTCAAGAACTCCTTGATGGGGACATAGTATTGGTTCTTTAAGGCCACCATTTCTGGCGTCTTACGCAAATTATTAAAAAGCGTTGTGTCTGTCTCAAATACCAAAACGATCACAGTAAATAAAACTGTGATCGTGAGCATGAAAGCTGGAATAAAAAGCCTCGTGATTCGAAGACTCTTATGCCTTGATTTTGAACGTCGACCAGTTTGCTGCAATTGTTGTTGTTGTTGTTGTTGTTGTTGATGAAATTCTTTTACGTTTTGAAGTTTTTGCATTTTCGGTACAGGCGTCACCGAACGACTGTGTGGTTTTCCAGATGTATCCAATAGCTGACTTTCTGATGACGAATGATCAAAAGAATCTCTAAAGTAATAGTCGTTAATTGCACCTTCATGCTGACCGACTGAAACAAAAATTCCCCGATACTTTTAATGATGATTATATTATGAATAATGAATATATTATATATGTATATGAAGTCAAGACATGATTCTATAATTTATGTATTTTATTATATACGAAAAATAAACAAATTATGCTGATTTTTAATTACTAATTTACAGGATGTTAATATATTCTTGGAACATTTTGAAAGATCGATTCTAAAGGATATATATAAATAAATACGAAAATTGATATAAAAAAAATATCGATTGAGACTTATTTATTATTATTTATATAATAAATTATTATTTATAATTGAAATTTGTATTAAATGAAACGAGATGAAGATAAAGAGAGATATCTGTATGACAGAAATACAATACAAAAATTCATTTGTAGTCATTAATACAAACTTTAATTGCTTATAAATTAACAAATCGAGACTTTTCTATTAACTTTTATATTTATTTTAGCTTTTAGAAGCCTGCAAAAAATATTTTATAGATATTAACATTCTGTATATTAATATTATATTTATATCGAGTAATTTAATATCATACAAATAT
>NW_006263721.1:1066063-1071204 GCF_000469605.1 Apis dorsata | reverse complement strand
TGGCATATTATGTCATATGATAAATTTTACAAAATAGAATTAAAATATTTCAAAAACTAATTTTTTTGCAAAATTATATTTTTATTTCTATTTTTATTCTTATATTTTTATTCTATTTAAAGAATAATAAATTTTATTTATTAATCTATTAAAAAATATCATTTAAAAAAATAAAGTTTTGAAAAAAAAAATTATTTATATCAAATTATGTCTTTTACGAAATAAAATAATTTCTATTTGAAATATCCTTTGAAATAACGAATAATTTAAAAAATAATTGTAAACATATTATGATTGCGTGTTTACATAATAATAGAAAAGTGAAATAAAGCGTACAACATTTATTACACATGTGTATATTACATATAAACTCTTCTTTCTAATACAGGCGAATAAGGAGATCAAACATGAATTTATTTAGTGATGGACCATATAATGATATCAAAAGAAAACATCTTATTTTAATCCTATAAATTCTGATAAAATTAAATGACAAGTAGAAAATTGATAATGATGAAAAAATTGTATAATGATTTCCTTGATGGAAATATTATATAATGAGACAATATTATATATTAAGACAAAATTACGTACTAATGTAATCTTTACGTACTATGTAAATCTTTAAATTAATAGATAAAATCGATAACTTTATTTAAAGTTTAAATCTTATTGTTAATATTAGATATCAAAACTTCGTTGCTGCGTAATACAATTCTGTTTTAAATCTATAGAATATATAAAATTGATTATAAATTCTATTTTTTTATTGTTCTGAAATTTTTAATGTGTCAAAATTAATAAAATTTTATTGGAAATAATTTTTAATTTTATAGAGATTTTCAAATTATAGAAATTCAAAATTCGGAAAATTCGACTATCTTTCGAGTCAAAAATTTCAATTGTTCTATCTAACATTTTAAGATTTGAAAAAATTAAATAATATATAAATATAATATGAAATATATAAATATTTCAACATATTTTCAAAAATAAAAAAAAAAGCTAAATAGAATATTTTAATTAAAGACAATATTCTTTTTAATTTTCTAACTAATATCTATTCTACTTTTTGTCTGACGAAAAGGTCCTTATTCTATTTTCTATTCGATTATTATATGACTACATATTATATCAATACTAGTTCACTATAGTTTATAAATAATTATAAACAATTGAATTTGCCTATCAATCTTAGTTTATTTACTTTTTCATTTTTCATATAAATAAATGTCATTTAATAATTAAAAACACTTCGATTTGTCTGTCAATCCCTTTTTTTTAATTATTTTTTCCACAAATAAATGTTATTTAAGAATGAATTAAAAATATATTTATATGAATAATACTTATTTTTTTTTGATTTTCTCTCACCCAATTTTTTTTGCAGAATACTTATCCTTCTATTTAATAATAAAAAAANATATATTATGTAATATATATGCATACAATACTATTATATTACAATACATTGATATAAATATATAGATATACGTATAGGAAATTAAAAAATAGAAAATTTAAATAGTATTTTAGATCTATAAGATCTAAAATACGAAAAATAAAGAATAAAAAAATCGATTGATACTTTTTTATAGTTATAAACAATTAAAAATTTTTTAAAAATTAAAAAAAAATTTTTTTAAGAGTATTTTATACTTTTTTATTAACTTTCTTTCATATATTCAAATATATTTTTATTTTATTCTTAATTGCCAATAATTAAAAAATAAAGTTTTTAAAAATTTTTATATTCTTTATTTTTATCTCCATTTAACTTATAAAAACATGTTTTAAATTTTTTATCAACTTCGCTTGAAATTTGCGATACATTAAGTTAAAGAGATTTTGGAAATACTTAGAATTTTAAAGATAGAAAAAAAAAAAATAAAATTTTATTGGAAATAAAAAATTTTTGAGAATCAAATTTAGAAACTTATTAAATAAATACCTAAACTTGTTTTTAATTGAATATTTAATTGAATAAATAATTGCATCGTAAGAATTTCATTCTACATGCTAAAATAAATATATTAAAAAAATGTTAAATTAAATAAATATAATTATATAAAAATATTAATTTGATAAATTAAAAAATTATTAAAATTCTTTATTTGACTAAATTAAAAAAAAAATTGGATTCAAATGTTAAATACTTGTTAAATTTTCAAATTCGATTTTTTTTAGAAATACAGTCTTATGCAAAGAAATTATATATTTTTTATTTAATTTTATATATAGAATAATCTTTTATCTATCATTATTTACTGGATATGTTATTTAAATCTTCGAATTCAATTATCTTCAAAATATTATTAATTATTTTAAAAAAATATTTCAAATAGAATATATTACATTTAATACTTCATAGTTATTTATATCACGAATTTCAACTTTTATTATATATATTATAAATATATACATACATATATATATAACAAATACATACATATATATGTTAAAATATCTCTAATTGAAAATTTTATTGCGATTATAAATAATTTGAAATATGAAAAAAATATAAAATCTGAAGAAATGTGATAATTTAATAAATTATTGTAACAAAAATAATATAATGATTATGAGAAACAGAGCAAAAACAAAAACTAATTGTAATATTCTTATAAAGAAATATTAACAAGTGTAAAATATTAATTATAATATAATTTTAATTAATTATATATAATTTTTTAATTAGTTTTACAATTGGTTAAGAATATTTGATAACACGTTATTTACGTACCTCTAGATGAAATCACTGATTAAATCTACAAACATGCAGTGCAATGTAAAAAAAACTTATCGTAAAAAGGATCATGCCTTTTCAAATATATTAATGTTATGCAAAAAAAAGCAAGAAAAAAGAAAAGAAAATTCAATACTATGTGTGTATATTGATGCAATAAACAATAAATAATATTTACTGGATGAACGATTAAATAAGGAGAAGATATATAACGATAAAAATGGAAGGAGAATTTTCGCGTATGTCCCATCTCATTTTGATATTTTGGTTTTTCAATTATTATTCTTATTATTATTCTTATTAAGGAAAAATATTTCAAATAAAAGTTGAATTCTGTCAAGATATGCATATTCTGTTATTAATTTTTTTTTGAATGTATAAAAGTCATATGAGAGTCAACTTCGTTTTTTTAAATAATATTATATATTTTTTAATAGATAATCAATGCAAATCAACATTTTACAAAAAAATATTATGATTAAAAATTATTTATTTAGGAAATATTTCAATATAAATTTTAAAATTTTTTGCATGATGGTAAGTAAAATACAGAAAATATAAAATAAGTTTTACAAAATTCAAATTGAAATATTTTTTAAGTTAATAATTGTTAATATTTTTTATACACAAATTTTTTGTATTAATACATTAAAAAATATTTAATTCTATTTAGAAAAACAAACTTTTACGCGATTTTTACGCATTTATTGACGAAAAAACATCATAATAATATCATAATATATTGTCCTTAACATTATTCAAATTTTATATAAAATATTTTTCATTAAAAACAATAATACTAAAAAAATCAAGATATTAAAATCAAATGAGACAATCTATACATATGTGTTATTATTTAGTGAATGAAGGAGAAACTCATCGCCTAATTTACCTGTCCTTTCCTGTCGTTTTGTGGCTTCGACTTCGTTTCTAACGTCTTCGACGTCAGTTGTTTCCGATGCAATGTAACCGTTTGCTGTTTTCGTCATGGTTCCGATGCCGCGACATTCAACCTCATTCTCCTGACGAACGAGCATGCTTACCTGCTCGTTGGACCTGCGCAAGATCTTACCGACGGTGTTAGAATCGAACGGACCGTCATCTATCACTGTTGTGATAATCGTTCCCGAATCGGGTGTCGGGAATACGTAAGTCTCGTTCGCGATCTCTTTACCAGCTTTCAATGACTCCGCCGATATTTTAGAACTCTTTATTATCAAGGCGGTCGATCTGACAACCTTCGGACTCTTTTCGAAGGTATTTATATGTTGCCTGACGACGTTATCGATGTCACGCCCGAGTAATTCCTCCGAGCCTATCACTATTTTTTGACTGTACAATGGTTGAGGTCGGTTCAGCGTGTTCTTGGGATATTTCATTCTAATTTTCGTACGATTTGTGGTGGTGTTGAAAGTGATGGTGGTGGTGGTAGTGGTGGTAGTGGTGGTGTTGTGGGTGGCTCTCACATGCGTATCATTTTCATCTACTGCTAAACGAACAGAAAAAAAAAAAGAAAAGACAAATCAACGATCTAAAAAGCCAAAGAAGCGCTGATTTTAATTGATTAATTTCGTTTTTTACATACATATATATGTTTATTTAAGAAACTGACGATTATTATTACTTTGCATATTTAATAATTTATATATATTGTTATAATCTTGAAATATCTCTAATATTTCTAAATTATATTAAAATATAAAAAAATTAAAAAATATTAGAAAGAAAAATGAATCAAAGTGAATTTGATATTAGATCACAAAGATTGAAATATGAACAAGTAATTGAATAAATCTATTGATAAATTTTGATAAAATTTCTTTTGAAAAATCTAAAACAAATTATTGTGATTTATTCTTCTTTTTTATTCTAAATATAAACTTTCCTAGATTTGTCTTATTAACACATCTATCCATATATGACATTAATGAATTTCATTTCGATCAGCTATTCCCGCAACAATATTCGAAACTTTAGATTAAATTATTATATATAAAAAATTATTATGCCAAAAATATTTCATTTTCATGTAAAATTATAGTAAATTATATATAAACCAAAGTAATTCATTAAATATGCGAGATAAGTTATGAATTTCCTCAAATAAATATCTTTTTCTTTTTTCTTTAATATGTTAATAAATGAATATTGAATAATAATATAACAATTTTCGTTCGATTCTTGTATATATAATTTTGTACATATAATCTTTCATATTAAAAAAATTAGCCAATTGTTAAAATTTGATATATATGTTTTAATCAATTAATAACAATTTAATTTCAAAATTAAGAAATATAAAGTTTTAAAAATAATAAAATATTTAATTATTAAAGAATATTTTCATTTTTATCTTTCTAGTAAATTAGATCAAAAATATTCTATGAATTTATTT
>NW_006263721.1:1063619-1065894 GCF_000469605.1 Apis dorsata | reverse complement strand
CTTGTTATAATGAAATTCAACTAAATTATATTATTTATTATATAAAAATAATATTATTATATAATAATATTATTTAAAAATATAATAATATTATATTTAAATATATAATAATATAATAATATTATATAAAAAAAATATTATATTTATTATATAAAAATATTATTAAAAAAATATTCTTTAAAAAATTAGAATTTAAAATATCTATATCTAATTAATTTTATTTAATCAATTTTATTTTTTAATATTAAGTATATAGCAATTCTACATTCTATAAACATGAATTCCCTAAAATTATAATAAAATAAAAATAAACTAAATTTAAGGAATGGAAAATGCTGAGATATATAAGGATATATTTTGTTTAACATAATGAAGCCTCACACAAAGCAAAATATTTTTAATTAAAATACAGTAGTTCCCGAATAATTGATCATGATGTAGGTTTATTTAACAGGAGAAAGGAAATATTTGTTAAATTTATTTATAAAATTTCATTCAATTATAAATCAAAAACAGATTGAATAAAAACTGACATAAAATAAAATGGTTGAAATTTTTAATCTAGTTGGATAATAATAGTAATTTTTTAATTATTAACTATTATATTTTCTAAAATAATTATAAAATTAATTTGATATATATTCATTGAAATTTTTATTCTATATATTTTCATTTTCATATAAACAAGAAATTTCTATTTCTTATGAAATGGAAAAAAGTTTTAATTCAATAGAATTTATTTTGTTTTCAAAAAGTGAAAATGAAAATTGTAACAAATAAATTGATAAGTAGATTCGAAGATGAAACTGTTAGATTCATTCATGAAATTCTATTTATATAATAATATATTATTTGTAAAATTAAATGAATATTGAATTTATAATGTCTTTTTTTTCATTTTTATTTTTAAAATAATATAATGATATAATTATATAAAAAATACAATATGTTTACTCATCCATATTTTTCTTTTATTATGTAGTTATTAAAGAAATAATTTATTTAATTTTTATATTTTATAATGTAAAAAAAAATATCTATAATAAATATATTATCCTTTACAACTTTTGTTAATTCAAAACTTTTATAAATGGAATATCTACAACAAAATTAAAATATTAATATATAAATTTAACTTGAAACAATAAATGGTTCAAAAGTTAAAAGTTCATCATATAATTTTTATTTATAAAAGTTTAGAGTTTCGTTCGATCCTGGATAAAAGTATTTACACGTCCATTTGAAAATTTTTTTTACTATAACTGATTTCAAATAAATATGTTCTTTCATGCATAAGTGATTTGAAATTTATTAATTTTAAATATAATACACTAATAATACACTTATATATCAATAATCAACATTGCATAAAAACAATTTATAATCTTTTCAAATATTATAATATGATTCTTTATAATAAATAAAAAATATACAAATATGATGTCTATAAAAGAAAATTAAGGATTTAATATTTTTTCTCATTATTATTTCTTTTTCCAAATATTATAATTAAATAAAATCATCAAATCCTATAAATCATTTTAAGTGTATTATTTTCTGCAACTATGAGCCAGATAGATAAAAATTTGTACAATAAACAAAATTTTTCTGAAAATTAGCATGTTTTTTAAAACTCAGATTACTTGCGAAGTTAAGCAATCGCGATCGCAATCTAATAATCGATAAACACGATTAGTTTCCATATTCATTATATTTTCTCAATTAACTAGCACTTTCTTTTGCTTCTCTAGATTGAAAACTTAAAAATTTATTAAGTTGCATGTTATTATGCAACATGCTTGAATTTCCTTGAATTTTTTCCAAGTCCTAGAAAGATTTTTCAATAATTGTCTAATGATTATTAAAAAAAAAAACCTAGTATAAATAAAAAAAGATATAATATTTTTTCCAATATTAAATCTCGAAACATTCAATTTTTTTCAAGTGAATTGAATTAATCGTTATAATGATCAATACAAATTAACAATATTAAACATAAATTTTAAAATTCTATAATTTTAAAATCATTTCAATTACTGAATTATTATCAATATAAATTGAATAATATCAAAAACTGTTATATTTATAAAGAATTTAAAGGAATTAAAACGAATAATATTCAAATAGATGTATATAATTTATTTCTTTATATTTTTATTATTGTATTATTATTATATTTTTATATTCATAATTTTGATATATTATCAATTCAAAGTTAAAAAAAATAATTATGAAGAATAAAAGATTATGATTTCATAAACGAGTAATTATTATA
>NW_006263721.1:1056156-1063386 GCF_000469605.1 Apis dorsata | reverse complement strand
TCAATTATAAATTGATTCAATTATAAATCTCAATTATAAATTATATTTTTATTTCATTTATATTTATGAGAAATTATGAATATTCTAGACATTTTCAATATGAAATTCCCTTATTCATAATTTTATATGTTATCTAAAGTTTGAACATGCAACTTTTCTTTCTATATTGCCTTATTTTTTAAAATAAATAATATATTTCACTAGCTAATTTATTTCTTATCATTTCGTTAATAGCATGTATTTACAATTTATCTGTCTACGAAAAATGTAAATATTATATTTTGTAAATTTATATATAATAACAAATATATAATATAATAACAAATTACATATTGTAAATTATAAAATAATATTATAAATTAAATATTATAAATAAAATTTAAAAATTAATAAAATTTTAATATCATTATTCAAAAAAATAATTATATTACAAATGAATGATTTTTTTAATACTTTGATGATGAATAAAATACGATGAAATAAAAACAAATTTAACTTTAAATTTCAATATTTGACTTTGAACTTGGAAATTTAATTTTGAATTTCAATTTTGCAAAAAGTTTTTTAAATTGATCTCCGATTTTTTGTTAGATCATTGATTTAAAGATATTTTAAATAATCTAGCTATAACGAAATTTTCTTTTACATTCTTTTATAATAAGATAAAAAAAGATTTTAAAAAATAATAAATTTTAAGTTGGCGTCTCTAATCTTTATAATTAATAATTGCATTATAATTATATTATTTCAGTTTTGTTAATAATCCATTAATAATATAATAATTTAGAATTTTGGTGTATAAATTATTTTTGAAATATGTATATAATAGCATGGATTATAAATAATCCAAATAAAATTTAAAAAGTTTAACACGTTGTCTAAATAATAGTAAAAATAATAGTAATCGATTGAAATTTAATATTTTCAATTATCATCAATTATTCAAGATTAAAAAATTTACTTTTGATGATATAAAATAATAATAAAATTTCTGAAGAAGAAAAATGTAATCACTTATCCAGGAACTATTATGTTGTTTTTTTTATGCTTTTACATTTTTCTATTTGTAAATTACGAAATATTTATTAATACAATTTTTTTTATATTCTTCTTTTATATTTATGTTAAACGAAATCAAATAAATCAAATATTGAATATCTCTGGATGCAAGGCCCTTTTAACATGATAAACAAATTGAAAATTCTATATGAAAAAAATAAAGAAAATAAAAAAATAATAAAATTTATAGAATGAAATAATATGTAAATATATTAAAAGATTTAAGATTAGTAAAGAATAACCTATTTAAATTAAATCTGCATTATTATATTATTTACAAATTGTAAAATATAAATAATAAATAATTTTTTAAAATAATATTTTTGTTTATTATATTATCAATAGTTTCCTTTTACTTTTATTAGTAAATAAAATTTTATTATAATTTTTTTGAATATTATGAGTAATAAATAAAACATTTATAAAATAAAATAGAAAAAAATCATTAAGAATTAAGTAAAGAGAAATAATAATACAAATATGTATATTAAATAATTTAGTATTCAAAATTCATTCAAAGAAAGTATAATTAAATGATAATAAACTACATACTATTTGATTAGTATATGAAACATTTTGCTTAAATTCTCGATTAAAATAAAAAAGAAAACGTGATAAAAATATATTTTAAAATATATTTTTATGTGTCAATCAATCTTGTGTTTAGAGCTTTTCACCCAGATAAAAACACTCGTGCAATACCGATTTCTTGAAAATATATCAAAAACAATTGTATTCATGCAATCAACATTTATAACAACAAATGTAATTATTTAATAATGGATAAATATTTATCAATTGAATCATAATATTACGATTTCTTGTATATTGTGATTACCCAGTTATTACATAAACTACAATGATATTTTAACAAAAAAATAAACTTTTCAATCTGAAACATATTAATCATACTTATTTACACATGCATATTATAAGTGTATTCCATCGTGACGCATGGTTCCTTTATAAATAATTATTAATAATAATATGTACAATATAAGAATAAATACAATAGAGAATAAATTTCTTTGAATTGTGAAGAATAAAATTCTTTATTTGTGCATGTATGCAAGCATAGTTTTGATAAAATGTATGCTCAGATAAAAATTAATCAGCATTAAAAATAGATTAAACAGTAAGAAAAAAAAGTAATATATTACAATAAAAATGTTATAAAATATTTAAAATCCGCATTCGCACCGAATAGAAGATCAAGAGAATAATAAAATCGCTATTTATATAAATAAAATGCGTATTATTCTATGATTATGATTATTCTATGAATTAATGTAAAAAAATGAATTAATAAAAAAATGGAATTAAAAAAAATCTGTTGATATATATTATAAGCCATGCGTCTCGAATCAGCATAAAAATTCAATTAGATAAAAATCTATAAAAACGATGAAACGAAAATTCTATATAAATATATTAGAGAAAGATAAGAATATCACTAACCATTGTTTCTTCTGCTATGAATTTCTTGGTCCTCCGAAACAGGTTCTAGCAATGGCAAAGTATTATCTGGACAATAAGGCGAACTGAATGGAACGCCAGTACTACCTTCTGACATTCCCGCACCGTCTAAACCTGCGCTATGACAGCTACGTGGTAAACTGGAATATCCTATAAATTTAAAATTTATTAATATTATATTAATATTTTAATATAGATGAATCACGATAACTCAAATTTTAAAAGAAATTTTCAAGTTATTATCTCATTATATGTTTATTGAATATATATATTGTATATATTTATTTTGAAATATCAATTATAGAGGCCAAAACACAAAAGTTTACAAAAATTTAAATTGAGATTTTTTATTAGATTATAATTTTAGCTCGTATTATATAGAGATAAAGACAAACGAAAATAGAATAAGATAATAGTATGACAGAGATAGAATTGTTCCACTCTTATTTCCGTTTCATTTCATCCAACGAAATTTTTTTTTTTATAATTTAATAAATAAGTTTCAATAGATATTTTTGTATACCAACTTTTATACTTATTTTTATACTTATACTTATTTAACCTTTAGAATTAATCCTCAAAAAGTGAATAAAAAAAAAGAAATTCATAAGTTTTCGGATAAGTTTTTGTTATCGGACTCAATTATAACATTATTAATATTAATATAATTTATATTCTATATTCTAACATTATTAAAAATGAAAGGAAAAAAAGTAAATAATATCGAATATTCGAATAATATTCGAATATGACACATAATTAATTCAAAATTTAAAAAATTGTCGGACGAGAACAGTAGATTATCTTCTTTTCCATTAAAAATGGCTTAATTTTTCTGTAATGAATTTCCAAAGGAGAAAAATACATGACTTTCTTTATTACTACTACTATTAAATAAATGCATGACCGTTTCTGCCAAAAAGATGCATCGCATCCTGTCACGTATAGTTAAGATTACATATAATTAAGATTAACATGCATTATTTTATAATCATAATATTATTTAGTAAATATAAAATAATTAGATTGAGATAAATGAAATACAAATATTATTGATATGCCTCTATTTATTAGTAATAGCAATGAGAAAATTCATGTATTTTTCTCTTGTGGAAATTCGTTTGCTTATTATTATTAGCAATAACAATATGACATCATATATTTTTTTCCTATAAAAATTCATTTAAAAAAAATTGTATCAATTTTAATAATAAAGAGAATAGTATAATGTTTTAATTTTGCAATTCTGAACACTATTTTATAGGAATCAAAATTTTCACTTGAAGTTTCAAGAAATAAAATAATATATTTAAACATGTATCAAATAATTCGATTTAAAATAATTTTATATTCTTTAACTTTTATGTACATGAAGGTAAGATATTTACAGTATATAGCGAAAGAAATAAAATAAAATTTTACAAATGTACTGATATTGTATTGTATATATATTTATATGTATTTTAAAAAACTATTTATAATGTATTATTAAATTATTTATAAATATATAATTATTGATTCATCTAAGATTTGTATTTCATTTATCTCAATCTAATTATTTTACATTTAATAAATAATATTATGATTATAAAATAATGCATGTTAATCTTAATTATATGTAGATATAAAGAAAAGATACTAACTTATTTCAACAAGGTCTTGACTAGGAGTACTAGGGGTTGCTGGCACACTACTAGCTTTTCTTCTAAGACACGTAGTTTGACATCGCTGTATAGGTGGTTCTTCTTTCCGAAGTGGACCCGTTTCTTCTAATACCTCTTTTTCTGTTCTACCAGTATATTTAAATTTTGTACCCCAGGAAAAAATGGATCCACCGCTTACAACCGGTGCATCCGATGCCCTAGGTAATCTAATTAAAACAAAATTTACATTAATAATTTACTTAATTATTATATATAATCTTTGTACACATACATATGGAATTTCATTTATATGAACAATATTTTTCCAATATAATATAATTAGAAATAGTACATTATATCTATAATACAAAATAAATTAATTTCAAAATTATTTTTAAATTTATAATATTTAATCATTTAAAGAAAACGTTTTGTGAATATGTTTTGTCTTTTTATATGAATGTGAACTACTATTAATTGCACGAAAAATTATAATTGGTGAAGGAGTTAGATGGATTCCTATTATGTAAACAGTTTAGTTATGTTTGTTCTCTAATATGTTCATATAAATAAAATTCTATTGCATACATTTTTGTACAATCAAATGATTATATTAAGTGCAATAATTCATAATAATAATTTATAAACAACAGTTGTAAATTTTAAGAGCATGAAAAAATTGTCTATATTTTTATCTGTTTATTTAAACTATTTTTTGAATATCATATATATTAAATTAATCTAATAAAATTTAAATTTTTGTTTCTTGTAATAAATTAAATTAATTTATATTTTTTTTATATCCTCAAAAAACCCAAGTTTTTTTCCACTAGATTTTTTTCTCTTTTTTCTTATCTTTATTTTAATTAATTTTATAACTAATTATTATTAATTAATTATAACTAATTATAATTTGTAATGTGTATGTTTATTTATATTATATTATATTTATTCTTTTTCTTTATCTATTATTCATTATTAATAAATTAAATAGATCAATGTATTAATAAAATTATTTATTAATATATTAATAAATTTATTTATAATCTTAAAATTTAAATATATAATTTAATAATTCTGCGGAATTTGCAAGAAAGAAAGTATTTAACAAAAGAAAGTATTTAATAAAATTTAGATCTTGAATAAAACTGTATAGTTTCATATTCTTGGCATTCTACAACAATTTTTATTTTAAAAAATGCTGTATTATTAATGTACTAATTCATACAATTTGTTTAAACTTTATATACATTTTATTTATAATTAACTGACTATTTATTATTATAAATGGCCAATAAATTAAATTTCAATGAAATTGAAAAGATCTTCTGAAGCAGTCTTGACAAATTATCAATATCGCTCAAACTTTCTTATAAAACTAGTTATTAATAATATATATTTTCATTTTCATTTTCATTCACTTTCATTCATATTCATATTCACCATATTTCTCTGGTAAATAAATATAAAACACAACAATATGTCATGCACCCAAAATTTCCATGTGTTAGCTCCATTCTTAGCATCATCTTTTATCTTATCATAATCATTCCATTGGATACATATAGATACATATATAATATAATACATAATATAATATAATATAATACATATAGATATAGACTAAAGACTTTCATTCATATAAATTAATCTATCAAATTATCATTTTAAACAATTTTTCTTTATATATTATCTATATTATTTTTGTTTATTTTTTCCACAGAAGAAATTTTTCTAATCATAAGATTTATCATTGATTTTTGTAATCATAAGAACCATTCAATTGATCATCAATTGCCTTTTACATTTTGCAAAAAATGAAATTATGAATTATTATTTTATATATTTGGTAACAAATATTTGCTATTAAGTAAATAAATTTATTCATATAATTACATCGTTAATTACATCTATTAAATCCTTAGATATTAATTAATTTATTATATTATTTATAATTTATTAATAATAAAATGCAAATTTATATTTTTATTATTAAATTTTATTATTAAAAGAAAATTCACATCATTTTAATCATACAAAATTCAATCATTTCATTTCTGAATATCACAATTAAGATCAGAAATTGGCTTCTGCTCAACAAAATGAGAGAATATATAGGATTAGAATACGAGATAGATAACATAGTATGTCCATTATCAATATAATATATATATAATATATACTTGATCCTAATTGTAACGTTAATATAAAAATTATCTTTATAAAATATCAACACTATATATTTATAAAGTATGAAAAGAATATCAATATTTTTATTTGAAATATCGAATGATTTTTGATTCGATACGATATTATCTTCATATATAATATTTTATCAAAAAATAATATCAAATACTTAAAATTTTGATACGTATGAATATTGAATCGAAATTTAAATATGAATTCAATTCTAATGCTACTTGTATGTAGGATAATAGTAAGTGATCATTGAACGATCATTATTGAATATCTTTACCGCATTTTTTTCAAATTACTTCGTTTTTATATTAAAAACAAAAATAATATTATAGATTCTTTTAGAAAAAGAAAACTGTCCTTCTAAATTTGATTATTATTTAAATATATTTAAATATTTATAATCTAATAATCAGTCATTTGTTTTATTTGAGAGTCCATAAAATCATTTATTATTAAGTGTAATTGAATAATTATAATTATATATTAATAATAATTACAATTTATTTTAAAAATTATGGGTTTTACTTAAAATTGCAATATATATATATATATATAAATCTATAAAAAACGTCTATTGCAAATTACTATTCTATTGCAAAAATCGAAAAAAATTCATTGAACAATGTAAATTGGACAATTGAAGATTACATTTTACTAATATGTAATACGAAATAATTTATAAATATCATTTATGAATTTATTTACATATATTGAAATATAATAAAATATAATGCCACGATTATTCATGCTAATACATTAAAAGCTTTTAGCTGAATAACAAGCATACATACGTGAAAAATAACATTTGCTCGATAGCGCATCTCCAAACATGACGGCAGTTCGATCCCGTGGG